>NC_136493.1:120498522-120798522 GCF_053919585.1 Euprymna scolopes | reverse complement strand
CCAGTAAAGGGACAAAAACCGATAATGTATATCAATGTGCTGATGTAAAATAATTGTAACTTGCTTTTTAATTAAAACACTGCTTCAAGCGTCATCATCCGGATTATTGTTGTGAACCCATTTGGAAACACAATTATAATTCATTTTATTAATTTTTCTGCCGATAAAATTATTTGATTTGTCAAGACTCCATCATTATCTCATTTTCCTCGTTGTTATAAACATATTTACACTGCCTCCGGTCTTCTCTATATGTATTTGCTTTTTACACCTATTCTTTAAATCCTCTAGGCATTCATCCACGATGAATATGCCTCAAATCATTTTAATATTACACACACACACATACACACACATACACACATACACACATATATATATATATAATTACATGCATATGGCTTGCGTAATTCATTGAAATTAGTTTAATACAAAATAAAAATAAAGTATATAATTTCCAATTACTGAATTATGATCAGAAACAATATGAGAAGTATAATAAAACCATTGCGATTTGGTGAACAATTGCATCCATATATTCTGCGTTTCTTAAGAAACCATGAATGAAATTATATGGATAATTTATTTATAATAAGCACTGCCTATTTTTCCTATACCAATTAGAATATATACTTAATTATTCTTATTTTATAAGCCTAATGTAGCAAACTTTATATAACGAGACATAAAGGATTATTACAGTTTATTTTATTTAAATATGTGCGTCCTGTAGAATGTATAGCTAATTACTTAATACGAGGTGCGTGCAATATCTGATAGCATTACCCACTTTCAGTTGTCCGATATAGCTGAAACTTTGCATGTTCAATGATGCATACCTCTGCATGATATGTGGCAAAGTACAGATCTTAATTAATTGTTGTTTCGGTTTTACAGGTGTTTGAACCGGGTCACGTGTTAAATATAGCCTGTTGAATGTCGAGCAGTGACCCGGTTTATGAAATGAAAGCACGTATGGTGATAATGCCATATCATATGACCTTGCAAACCGGTGGCATCGTGAATTCAAACATTGCCGGAAGTATGTGGAACAGCTCCCAGACCTGTCCCTCTTCTGTCATTGATGAGGCATCCGTCCGTCAAGTTGAGACTGCGATTCTAGAAGATCGGCGCTTTACTATTCGCCAAATAGCCCAAGATGTCAAGATTAGTACAGTGTGTATGGAAACTATCATTCAGGATCATTTGCATATGCATTAGGTGTCTGGTAGATGGATTCCCACATTGATCACACCATTCCAGAAGCGAGAACGCGTCGAGTGCTCGAGGATGAATTCGGAGATGTGCCAAGATGATAAGTCAAAATTTTTCAAAAGACTGATTACACAGAATGATGGGTCAATCACTATGATCCAGAGACCAAAGCCCAGTCAATGCAGTTGAACCACTTGGTTCACCACCTCCAAAGAAGGCAAGGGTGCAGCCCTCCGCTGGCAAGGTCATGCTCACAGTCTTCTTGGACCAGGACGGAGTACGGATGGCAGATTTCCTTGCAAAGGGTAGCACAGTTATAGAGCCTATTATGTTTCACTTTGTAGGAAATTAAGAGAAGCTATCAAAATCAAGAGGCGTGGATAGATCAATACAGTTACCCCACTCCTGCAGGAAAACACTCGGGTCCACAACTCGCAAGTCGCCAGATCAGAAGCACGGGCGGGTTGTTATGAAATCCTCCCCCATCCTAAACTTCTCTTTACCCCCTTGCACCCTCTTTCACCTCTTCCCAGATATGAATTGGTTTTTGAAAGGAAAGCGTTTCCCAGATTATCCCGCTTTGATTTCTGAAGTCACGTCGTGGTTGGAGAACCAACTTGGGGTGCTCTACAAAAACGGTCTCCAGAGCTGCATCAAACGCTGGGAGAAATGCATAACTATGGGTGGTTCCTATATATAACTGCGCCAAGTTTCGTTGCTCTACTGCTATGGGAAGTGGGTCAGGGGCATTGCTTATTGCACACCCCTCGTATTACTTTTACTTCTTTTTTTATTATGAGCGTGCAATTCTGGGATAAAAGTTCAATCATCTAAGCCTACGATATGCAAGCAACAGCTACTTGAATATATATATATATATATATATATATATATATAATATATATATATATATATTATATATATATATATTAACAGCATTCTGTTAATAAGGAATTCAAATTGGTCCAGTAAAGCTGTAAATATTTAAAATGCTGCAATTTCCTATACCTCTAGAACGATTAAATGACATCTACTCTTTAGTATGTTTTGTTAAATTTGATATATCTTCCCTAATAGTTGAAAATTTGATCCCCCAAATTTACGGCTTTGATTAATCTACATCCATATTCTTTTCCTCGAATGTAGCGCAAATAACGGAATACATTATTGTACACTAGCTTCTTTGCTAGAAGAGTTTGTCAGTGACGTCTTCGCCCAGTATATTTTATGGGCTGACGATTTATGACATTTTAGATTTAATACTGCATGTCAGTATCCCTTAAACACTTGTTAATTTCTGTAGTCTAAGATTGAAAATTTTATATCATTCATCGTGTGATTATTCTCCTTGTAAACTCGTTTATATTCTTTAATACGTTGTTATTACGCTAAAATACTGTAATGTAATATCAAAGTTACTGCTGCTGTTCTATATTTTTTTTCTTTTTAAATGTTATGTTTAACTCATTCCGTGTTCAATTGTTCCACAGCCTCATCATTATAATTACATCCTTGTATTAGTTTCAATCTTAGAAAACCATGTAACTAATTATTATGTATAGAGCACACTATTATATTTTCACCAAAAATATATATTATATGCGTATAATAATATATATTATATGCGTATAATAATATATATTATATGCGTATAATGCATAAAAAAGTAAGTGAAATATAATGAAATGCGTGTTGTTGACGAATACTTGCAAGTTACATAAAAACATGAACAGTACAAATGTGTCAATTTTCACAGAGATTATTCTCATTTCATTAAGTGGATTAGTTCATCATTTAAACCTAAAATCTCTATGTATAGGTTAATCTTTTGATAGATGAACTAAGTCTAGTAATTTAATTGTTTTATTAGTTCTATATAGTTTTTATACACATTTGCTCACATGAATTATATTTGACTTTTCTTACATGATAAGCTTCAGTTCTGTGTTAGTCAGACATTTTAGGTGTTGGTTGTATGTCATAAACATGTTGTATAGTCTTGCACCGAAACTGCAATACCAAGTAACGACGGCGAAATGCACAGTACAAATAATTTGTAAACACCAATTTCCAGTTAATAAACAACTAACGATACCACCCCCACCACCAACCATTTCATCATGACAGCACTAATATATGAGCAGTAATACGATTTCGCCTAAAAATACGCATAATAGAAATATAGACCACATACCTTTTCTTCGTTACCCCTTTAGAACTTCTCCAGTCCCTTCCATAACTAATCACCACAATTATAGACTACACCTTCTCCCTACAAAAATATTACTGAATTCACCATGAGAATAACTATTAGTAGATATTATAAAACTATAAATATGCATCCAATCTACTTCTACTTTAATAAAGCGGATTATCTCTTACCACACACTTTTAGTTAATAATATAACTCACAATAGTAACCAAAAGATGTCTGTAATTACTTCATTTTTACAAAATCTAACGACATCAATCAATCCTCTGTAAACAAAGTAAAATACAACAGGTTCATTTTTTCTGGTGATTTCAACAGTGAATTCTGATAGAAAAACACTTTTATGCTTTGAGAAAATACTTATCGCTCGACCGCTTGTACCCTGTACTTTCCTATATATTGATTAATTAACCTAAAAGTAAGATTTTTAAATTTAAATATCCGGGCTAGTTGTACAAATCCAATAATTCCTTATAAAACAGTTTA
Source organism: Euprymna scolopes (assembly GCF_053919585.1). Lineage (NCBI taxonomy): Eukaryota > Metazoa > Mollusca > Cephalopoda > Sepiida > Sepiolidae > Euprymna > Euprymna scolopes. Next base: position 120,794,609 of record NC_136493.1, on the reverse strand, counting down.
TTATTATGACAATTTTGTATGTAGAATTTTTATTTGGATTTGAGATATTAAATACTGATTACTTTTCGTTTTTCATTTATTTTATGAAGTTTGGCATTAATAATTTTGCATGTATGAATAGTTTTCCTTGGATTAGTATGAATTTATGCATAGCTCTTGAAAGAATAATTATTTTCTAATATCCTTTTGTTGATCAAAATATCGCATGTTTCGAAACTTTGGATTACAGAAATCAGCATATTTTTTTAGTATTTTTTGAGAGACAAATTCTAGTAAATTATAATTCACAGTCTTTAATTTTCTAAACTCATGACAAGAGCTATTTCTTATTTTAGTTATATATATGTTTTTATTTCGTTGCGGTGACAAGATTAACATTAATATTTGTATTCTCTTTAAATTTACAGACGCATTTGGTTTCCAAACCTAATTGTATGTATGTATGTATGTATGTATGTATGTATGTATGTATGTCAGGTCATGTCATATGCTACTTGTACCATGTAACCCAGTACTACCTTACTCATTGTCGGCTTACCGGCGACTAAATGGTTTCGCCACCAGACTTGTTTTGTGAGTAGGGCAGCTAATCTCCCTGAAGGATTAAAACCAGACCTTCCAAAAGGCGAATGACCCCTTATTCTGGGCTGATGGCCAACTAGCACCGTGGATATTTGTGTGTGTGTGTGTGTGTGTGTGTGTGTGTGTGTGTGTGTGTATGTGCATTTGTGTTGGGGTGGAGAGGACTCCCGTAAGCCGTGGTTAAGGCAGCCTTTCAAGGAGAAGCAAATTTCTGATATAAGAAACCATAAAGCAGAAGACCAGTACCCGCATTAAGCTGGTCTGCAGTTTAATTTGTTGATGGCTATCTTGCATTTGCTTGTTGCTGTATCTCATTATTTTGAACCGAGAGAGAGAGAGAGAGAGAGAGAGAGAGAGAGAGAGAGAGAGACTTATCTGTCGTACAAAGCTAAGACTCTGTAACAACATCTGTGTATAGATACTCTCTCAGGTATTTGTCTATTAGAATGGTCATGTGGCGATGGAAGTCATTTTTGGGCTCATGGACTTTACGTGTCTGATCGAGTGGAACTCGTCTGACAAGACGTTGCAATAATCATCATCATGTATGTATGTATGCATATATATGTATGTATATACATGTGTGTGTGTGCGTGTGTGCGCGTGTGTGTGTATGTCTGGATTCGTTAATACACGTAATGATTTCCGCTAGTTATGTGTGGAGGAGAATCGATTCCCGATTAATAAATATTTATTATTTTAACAACAGCAAAAAATTAAAATATAAAATTGCCTCCTTCATAGCAGTATATCTATTCATGAATTATTTTTGAATAATAAGAAACGTGTCCGATTTTTTCTAACTGATTTTTACATATTGCTTTAAACAAAATATTTAAATCAATATTTGGCAGAAGTATCAAAGTAAAAGTATGAATATTAAAACGATTGTCAATTTTTATATTGTTTTAAAACAAACTGCATTTTAAACACAATAGAATTAGCTTTTTCCATAAAATGGACACAGCTATTTTATTCTCCATTTAATACCGATCACCATTTTATAAAATATTATACATCAAGGAGGGAAAACCTGACATTTTTCACAGATTACAGACGAGCATACGCATAGGCAAACGGGGAGTATTAAAATCAGAGATATATCACGTTAGAGAGAAGGATAACATGGGAGACGACAAAGCTGTAAATAAATTAATGTGTGGCGGCAGGACTAGGAAATAAATATCGTTGTAACGAAAGGTTGTATGATTATTACTTTGCTTTTTTCCTAGCAATACACTTTGCTAAAACTGTTGTATAGCCGGGTGTTCATATTGTGGAGAGGCGGTGATATGTAATAGAGTGAGAGGGGAAGAAAAGAAAGGGTGAACACCATTTATACATTTACATTCTGTGGTTCTTATAACATATATTTAGAGAGAAGGGTTCTTATGAAACAGGAAGCGGCAGTCATTACTTAGATAGAGAGGGGGCATATTACTCATATGAGTTATACACGAAGTTTGTTATGAAGATGATGAGTGGAGACAAGTTCATATAAGATGAGAGGACAAAAAGTTCATATTAACGATTATTTCACATTGGCTTTAATTTGGTAGAATGACAACACGAGACACAGTTACAAAACATGATGTGTTCTTTTATTACATGTGACAGGTCGCAATGATGTTGACATCCAGGAATTCAAAGTCGACTACATGAGGAAAACTTCCTCCCTCGTTTCTGAAGCGACCCTCTTCTGACTAATGTAAGCTCTCTCTTCTATCTTCGCCTCCAACTCTGTCTCCCGTCTGCCTAATCTCCTAAAACTTGCAAAATATAATGAGAATGCACTTTCTGCTATGATGTCATATATGGCTTCAAACACGTGCCGCACACACGTGAGAAACTCACGTGCGTTCTTTTAACTGACCTTATTTTAATTCAGTTTTCATATAAATTAATTGAACATTCAAAATTCTTTTTACTCAAACATATATACTATTTTATATTAAATTGAACAATGCAAAATTTTACGTTCCATTTCTGACCCTATTTCTGACTCTATTTCTGACCCTATTTCCAAACATGTCTTATAAAGTTCGAATCCTGGTATATCTGATCTCAGTTTTACTCATCTAAGTTTTGTTCGTACTTACAAGAAAAAGGGGAACTTTTCTTGTAAGAATCCTTTCCTGCCTATTTTCAAAAAATGTACGCATTTTTAAATATTCGTACATTTGCTCTATTTCTATATAACCACTTGACTACGAAAGATCAGCTCCCCTCCCCTCGCAAAAAAAAACTATTTTAGTAAGCCCTTTTCAAATGACTTCATAATTTTATTAGTTTTTATTAGAGCAGAATCCCTGTGATCTTCCTGGCATTTACTTTTCGGGTGTAGTGTATACCTCCCCTGATCAATCTAAGACTCCTTTAGTTCAAAAGTGTCATGATCGTTTCTTTCGCCTTGTTGTTCTACTAATTATGGCGTTGTTTCATGTTGTAATTATTTTATCTTTTTGTGACATACTCAAAGCTCATTTACTTAATTGGCTTCCAATTTTTAAGATATACCATTTCATTACACTGATTCGCTCGGATTTCCTTGCTTTGACCCTTGGAACTTGATGAAGACTTAGAAAACATCACGCTTAACTAAATAAACACCATCCCTTGCGCCACAATTCCTATTTGCGCACTAAATACTACCTATGGCCTGCTTTCTATGATTTTTCTTTTCTTTCATTAGAGCGTCCAAGATCCAGCAGAGATATCAAGCATTCATGCATCTCCAACCAAAGCGTAAGGTTATATCTTCTTACGTAATCTCACTTCATAATGTTATATGTGATTTGCCTGTGGTACTGACTCTTATTACCCTTTTTGTACCCTAATGATTGGTCTATCCTTCACTGCCTACATTTTTAATTTATTGAGCTAAGATTTATCAACCTGGTTATAACCATCACTTACGGCTTGCTTATAAGCACCAACTTTCTCAGAATCCATTTTTTTTTACAGGGCATTTCTAATGATTCCTTGGCAAGCTACACATCTTGACAATGACCCAAATCTTCTCTGTTTGTATGTGTGTGTGTTTGTATATATCAAGACAATTACAATTATTAACCGAAATTCGTAGTATTCTCACAAAACGTACTGACGAGTAACATATTAAAATGTTTTTCTCTTGATCTTACATGTGTGTGTGCGTCTATATCTTTAAACATAAACAATTAATTTATGAATGAATTACACATGATGACTTGTTTTTTAAAACTGGTACTCATAGTTTTTCTCATTCATTACGACTGTTGTTTTTCTTTAGCGGTATATTGACGCATTTTGCATTGTATATGCGTGTATTTCGTCTAGCTATTTTTTTATTTTTCTATGTGCGTATGTCGGTTTGTGTTTCTCTTTTTTTCTTAATTATTTTTTTTTACATTTCGTCTAGCATTTTTGTCTGTTTTTTTTTATTCATTGGACCATTACGTTGTGTTTCGTGGTAACCCAAGATTCCTTTTTTATTCTTTCAGAATAAAATGTGCTCACGGTAACCAAAACGCAATATGTTGCATAGGGGCATTCATATTGATGAGGGGAAGAAATAGAAGAGAGCAGGAGACCGACATTTACATGTTTACAGTGTGTGGTTCTTATATATTTACAGAGAAGGGTTATCAGTTCTTATGAAACAGGAGAGTCCAGCCGTTACTTGGATGGAGAGGCGGATTCATTACTTAGATGAGTTATACATAAATTTCATCACAAAGATGATGAGTGGGAACAAGTTCATATAAGACGAGAGGACAAAAAGTTCATATTAACGATTATTTCACATTACCTTTAATTTGGTAGAATGACAAGACAAGACGCAGTTAAAAACATGATGTGTTCTTTTATTACATGTGACAGGTCGTAATTTGACATCCAGGAATTCAAAGTCGACTACATGATGCACACTTCCTCCCTCGCCCCCGAAGGGACCCTCTACTGACTAATGTAAGCTCTGTCTTCTATCTTCGCCTCCAACTCTGTCTCCCGTCTGCCTAATCTCCTAAAACTAGTAAAATATATTGAGAATTCATTTTCTTCTATGACGTCATCTATGGCTTCAAACACGTGCCACACACAGATGGGAAACTCACATGGGTTAAACATGCATGGTTCTCACATGTCCAAACAATTTCTGCAGACAGACAATTTTTCTAAAATATATTTTTCAACCTATTTAAATTTGCTATTGTTCGTTCTTCTAACTGACCTTATTTTAATTCAGTTTTCATAAAAATGAATCAAAACTTCAAAGTTCCTTTTAGTCAAACATATCTACTATTTTATATAAAATTGAACAGTGCGAAATTCTACATTCCATTTCTGACCCTATTTCTGACTCTATTTTTTACCTTATTTCCGAAACTTGCTCATCACGTTTAAATCTCGGTCTATATCATCTCATTTTTACACATCTTACGTTTTTTGTTACTTACAAGGAAAGAGGACTTTTTCTCGTAACGAATCCTGTTATTTTTAGTTGTGTAAACTTGTCTATTGCCAACTCTTTTAGAAAATTCTTTAAAAAAAATGTAATGTATATAATATTTTTAGTGATGGAAATTTAAACAAAAACTGCGTCATTTGTCATTTTACTAGTGTTTGCAATTTATTACTCTCGGCAGATGCAATCACATCTGTTTACGCTATTGCCTTGTTTAGAATTTCGAATGTGTATATAATTCAAAATGATTCTGCACCTGCAGTTTTAGCAAATTATCGTTTTGTGACGAGACCCGGCTGATAAGGTAATATGATTTCATATACAAGAGAAGAGTATTTATAAAAACGGAGTCTGTTCACATATAAGGCTGTTTCTGAAATACACCAATTAGTAAAAGGAAATTCAAGATGCTACTAATTTCTGAAGACATGCTGGATTGCAAATGAATAAAGTAAGCCGATATTCTGTCGAGTTCGTTGAAGAGATAGGACATATTAATGGAGTTTAAACGAGCAACTAGGCTTCATTTCGACAGATTTCCAGGTCTTGCTACTTTTAGTTTTACCTTTAATCCTCACATTGCATGCTCAATATTTTTGTGGAAAATTACATGAGTCTTGTTGTGTCACTTATAAAATTATTAATCCCAAATCAATCGCAAGTTTCTTTTTAACCTCAAGGTGGTATTTTATATTTCTTTTCTCTAGGTTTTATATTATAGACATGAATTTCTCCATGCATCTTCTCGCCGATTACCATATAAAAAACGGTATAATAAGCAAGAAACATAATTATTATTGCATTATGCACAATAGAGGTCTCTTTTTATTAGCTGCTGTGTGTATTATTGATTTATAATTAATCATGAGAACCAACCTATGTGACCCTGTTTTTGTTTTTTTTTTCAATGTAAAAATTCCCCTGGAACAACGCCTTTACGTAAACTGTTCTTATGCTATACGTATATTGTTTAAATCATAGAATTTCCCATCTGCCGCTATAAATGAAATTATCTTTATTCTATAATTGTATTAATCAAAACAATGTTGGCATTAGATTCGCTGATTTTTCTGGCTAAAGTGTTTAATTACTGTGCCCCATGATCTCATTTAGTTGTTCAAATATACTTATATCGAACTTAAATATCATACACCGTATTTAGTACACATTTGATCATAATGTTATTGAGCATTGTCTATAAAACTTTTCATGAGGCTGCGCTTCTATATGGCATGTTTGTTGTAGGTAGTAAAAACTAGAGCAACAATATATTCTGATCCGAGAGCTTCAATCACATGCCTCTCCTTGAATGCGAGGATAACAGTTTTATTTATTTACATTCTTATTTACTTATTTCCTTACGTGCTGTCGACATTGTGAACTGTTTGTTGTTTGAAAATAAACGCAGTGACAGTTGATTTACTTGTAAATTTTATAATGTTGAAGTATTGAATAATGAAACATTACAGCGTTTGTAGTCAATACATTGGTGTTTACTTTATTTTAACCAGAGAGAAATATTAAACCAGATCTAAATGCAGTTGCTGACAAGCACCTTCCTTTAATAAGGGAGAACATTATCCTTGGAAATATTGAGAAACATTCCCGGTTAGCCTCCCCGAATAGGGCAGGTGTAATGACAGTAGTAATTTGAAGAAAAATAGCAACAACCTAGGGGGGTAGACCTACTCAGAATTTTGTTTCCACCAAACGAATGAATGATTATTCATTAGTAAGAGTTAGCGGATACTGCCCGATTGTGTCGGGACGTATCCTAGATATATTTATTAATTACTTATTTAATCAATCTAATTTTAATTCTAATAAATGAGTATGTGGATGGCATTATATACGCATTTGGATAACGCAACACACTATTTAATTATAACAAATGTTTTTATTATTTATGAAACAATTACATTGCAATAAGATATGGGTGTATACTTCATTTAATGGCAGAAATTTACTTGTTTTTAAACGCATGATTAATATACGCATTTACGCTGCAATATCACCCTTCAAATGGTTTGCAGTCTCTGGATTAAGTGAGTTTAAGCCGTGCATGTTCAAATAGGACGCAATATGTCACAAATACCAGTATGTAGAATACAGCATAAAGGCTAATTGTAGGTCAATATTGGTAATCAACATTCGTATAAATTATATTTTTTATGTCGTAGGTTGAAATTACTTTAGTTTATGGATAGAGAATCGATGTACGTGCTATGATATGAAAGTATAATGTAAGGTCAAAATAGTCCGATTATGTCAATATAAAATTAAACTTTTTCCAGAGAAACCCCTCACGAGTTTTGTGCTATGGTCGTAAATCTTGTATTCTCATGCAGGTAACGTGGCACTCCCTACACACATATATAAATAAATGTGGGTTAGTGTGTATATGTGTATGTGTATGTGTGCATTAGGTAACCAATGAGATGTCCCATCGATAAACGTCGTGGCTAACTACCAAATATTGAGTATACAGAATTAATGCTAAAACGGGATTCCGCGAGGAAAGGAAACTATGTAAAACACATTCGTAAATGGAATAATATATATGAATTTATTCTACATCACAAAAAATACGTGTGCATGCATATAAAAATATAAATAATCATATATATATATATATATATATATATATATATATATATATATATATATGTGTGTGTGTGTGTGTGTGTGTGCGTTTTTGTGAGTGGGTATATGTGCGTGTATATATATATATATATATATATATATATATATATATATATATATATATATATATATATATATATACCTGTCTCTTTGAGTCGTTTCAACATTTATTACACCCAAAGTATAATTATCTTACGTCGATTGCACATTCATACGCATAATCATAAAATTAACTTTTCTTGATGAAATCCGATGGGAATCGCATCTGACGAGTTGATAAGAGGACCATTTCTATAAAAAGCAATAATCATAGAATTATCATCGCATTTACGAAACAGCTATAATATAGGGATCGCAGGTAAAATAAACAAGTGTTATATAAAGGAAAATATGTAAGTCTTTGAATTTAAATAAAATCTTGTACTATAAAAACATATATTAATTGACGAATGGTTTTTGCTATGATAAGGTGATGCACATAAAGTATTATAGTGTCAGTTAAAAGCATAGTGAAAAATAGAATACTGAATTGGTGGCAGAATAACTCATTATTTGACAAGTATTCAATAAAACATATATAATACGTCAGCAGCATAATCCTCAAAGATTAATAAATATTGTCAAAGCAATTTAACATATTAAAACTACCAATTACGGAATCTGATGGCATAAACAGACTTAAAATAGATTGCATTGTAACGAAATAAAACAGATACATAGAAAAGTAATAGGTGTTGCGTGTTATTAAAGTTATTCATTAAATTTAGAACATTAAAGGGAACAGTACCAGAATACAATTGTGAACTTGTTTTACATTTTTGTTTGTTCTTAACAACCCGCCTTACTATGATGTGTCAGATTTACTGTATTTGGTAGCAGTCGATTACTTTTCTAATTTTGTTTTGTTTCTTTTCTAAAAAGATGTGATATGTCAATAGGTATGCATCTTCCTTTTTTTAAGTGATTTCAACCTACGAAAAGCTTATTTGAGTAATTTTCCGTTTCATTAGACAACATATAAAATAGGTAAAATTAATAAAAATCGTAAACAAATCTGCTTTTTGTTTAAAACAATTCAAAATTCCTATGAAAAATTATAAATAAAATAATTAGAAAAATGTAAAAAAAAAACAATTTATGTTGTTTTTCCTTGAATATTTAAAAGCGAAAGATGTGTGTACTACAATTTTGATTCTTCCTTCCGTAGTATTCAAATGCATACCATTTTTCATGAATTAGATTTTTTTTTAATAATGAATATATTTTAAATGTGTTTAGCATTTTATTTTCAAGATTCACGGGAAATTATGAAAGAATATATTACTGTCTTATATTTAAAAAAAATAGTAGATTATTAAAACTGAATATGTGTTTAATTAAATTTAAAACATATTTTCGATGAAATATGTTTAGAGTGTAAAAATATAAAATGCTAAAATCTATTTACAAGAAACTACATAAAATAAGAGGCTAACTAGTAAATTGTCGATGAAAAAGAAAACAATTTTATCGCTTTTCTTTATTTATTCCCGTATGTGCAGTTCTTTTTTTACATTATCAGTCGTAAACCGGAACTTGTATAGCGAAAGTGCATGGCCGGTATAAATGCCCAAGCAAGACGATTTCCTTAATAATAATAATAATAATAATAATAATAATAATAATAATAATAATAATAATAATAATAATAATAATATATATATATATATGTATATATATATATATATATATATATATATATATATATATATATATATATATATATATACAAATCTGCTGGTAATGATTCGGTTAGTAGATGGAGAAATTATTAGAGTGCAAGTAGCCATTCTACTACCTCTAAAAATGTTGCAATTATGAAACTGACTTCAGTGGAAAAATTGTAGCAATTTACGAATTTTAATTTAATTTTAATAATTATTAGCAGTTATCATGCAAAGTTAATATGTAACCTTAGGGGTTTTGTTGCTTTTGCTCTAGTACTTCATTTGATACGGGAATACTTGTCCGCCTTCTATTATAATGTATGTATATATATATATATATATATATATATATATATATATATATATATATATATATATATATGTGTGTGTATATATGTATACATATATACATATATGTATATATACATATATATATATATATAGATATACATATATACACATATATATATATATATATATTAAATTGGTTAAAAGACAAAAAAATTAAATTAAAATGCACCTTCGTAAATAATTTAATTCATTCAAAACATATCGCAAAAACAAAAACAAAAAAACAAATAACATATAAATAAATCGCGATATATCAAAACAGTCGGCGGGATGGACGAGCGGATAAAGAGTTCAGGGTCTCGATTTCGAATCTCACTAGATTCAGCACTCTGATGAGTCGTAGACAACGAAACACATGTAAGTTAGTAATTATATTTAAAACAAATATATATATATATATATATATATATATATATATATATATATATATATATATATATATATATATACCGCTCTCGATGTTGAAGTACCAAATTTGTTAAAGGGAACATTATTTCCCGCTTCCATTTAGGTAAAAATTCACTTTCGTAAATAACTGAATTCATTCCTAACGTATCACGAAAACAAATAACATATAAATAATTCGCGTTATATCCAAACAGGATAGACCAGCAGATAAATATATTGGGGGTGTCATTAGTATGATCAATATTATAAGAATTATTATTATTATTATTATTATTATTATTATTATTATTATTATTATTATTGTTAGGATTGTTAGGGGGGTTAATATTAGTTTTTGATAGATTAACAGTCATAATGTGTGGTATCCAGGTGGGTCCATGCATCGATATAACTGTGTGTGTAGGTAGAGATGTAAACCTGTTATTACTGTATGTGAGCATTATATGTCTATGTATGTGTATATGTGTGTGTATGTGTATATAGGCACGGATGTATCAGGGTGTGGGTGTATATACGTGTATTTATATAAATGTATGCTTGAGTTCGATAACTTTCGGCGTTTTATATTTAGTTTTGTTTTTTTGTTTGTTTTTTATTTTTTATTTTGTATTGTTTTATTTTTGTTTTGTTTTATTTATTTATTTATTTTAATTTTTTATTCCTGTGTCGATATAGTTATGGGCTGTTTTCAGTGTGTGTGTGAGTGTGTGTGTGTATGTGTGAGTGTGTGTGAGTAAAATACAACGCTCCTAGGTATAAATATAAGCGTATGTTTGCTTCAAGCGTGTGTGTGTATGTGTGGGTGTGTTTGGGGGTGTGGATTGAAAGCCATCGGTCAGTACTCAATGTCCATGTGAATGTTTTTAATTTACAGATCGCAAGACAAAAATACTACATTCTCATACACCTTATGCTTAAAAACCAATAGATGGGATAGATAAACTTTAAAAAGGGAATATAAAACGGTATATAAAAAAGTAGATGTTTATTATCTTCAAATACCTCACTTGTCCTCTCACCGCTAATAACCCCCATCTATGTTACATTCTAACTTTGTAAACGAAATAAGAACATGTTTTTGTTTGAAATATCATTCTCGACGGTAATTCTTGGCCTGAAGACGTAATCCACAAACGCGGGAGATTACAGAAACATGTATACACATATGTAGCCAGCAATGTTTCTATAAATAAATTTCATATATATATATACACATATATATATATATATATATATATATATATATATATATATATATATATATATATATATAAATATATACACCGCTTACCATGTGGGTACCAAATTTGTTAAAGGGAAAATGATTCCTAACTCGCATTTAGGTAAAATGCACTTTCGTAAATAACTGAATTCCATTCCAAACATATTGCAAAAGCAAACACCAATAACACACACGCGCACACCCACACCCACCCACACACACACACACACACACACACATATATATGTATATAATTATTTGGAACAAATCTATTATCGTTTTTCATGGCTATAATCAAAGTAATAATAATATTAATACTACTACTACTAATAATAATAATAATGATGATGATGATAATAATAATAATATTTACAAATAATAATTTGATTACTAGAATTAATCGCTGGATATAAGTACCCTTAGGTTTCACAACATATCCCACATACAAAATTATTATGTGCAGTATATCAGCCTCTATCTTATATCACTTTATAACGACATTTCAGACACATTAATTCGTGTAATGTTATGCCCCTTTAGGCTGTGATCATAGCGTAGTATCTGTTAACTGTGGCATGCGGGGTCGATGGTCAAAACATTATTATTATTGTCATGGTATTCTTAATTATTGATTTGAGCGATGGATGGTCGTTGGATCAGTTATTATGATTAGAAGAATAAACAATTAAATTGTGGGAAAATGATTGGCGTGTGAATCTGAAAAGGAATATAAAATATACGTAAACATTATTTCGGAGTTTTGAATAAACAAATAACTAGTTGTTGATTAGGTTGGTCTGAGACACGTACTTAGGTGACGTAAGAGAACACGTGATGCAGTTAATTTTGGAGAGATTCAAAGAGTTGAGGATTGACAACCAGAACGAAAATACGTCTAGACAGGGGTAGACATACAGTTAGGGAGCGAGCTGTAAGAATAGTAAATGTAGACTAACTGCAGATCCTGTGAAAACCATTTGAGACAAGTGTAATAAATTTATAATGTAAAAATATAAAGAGGTGATTTTATGGTTTCACAAACACCAACAGATTTTCTCAATCGGATAGTGATCGCGTCATGGTTCGTCACGTCAGCGGGAAGATAGAGAAGAACTCTTCAAGAACAAGGTATGAAGCATATATTATTCTTCTTATATATGAACTGAAAAATATCCCGTGTGATTAGGCTGATACAACATGACTCGGTTTACACGTATATGTCATGTACCCTAGTTAAACAACATAATACGATTTATACGTTTATTATCTGTCGGTTAAAAAAAACAATATCTTACATTCACCAGACAACACATGACACGTTGTAATATACCATCTCCTCCAATATAAACAAATATACAACATCCGTTGTAATTCAAGATACATTTATCATACTCGACATAATCTTTAGATGAAGTATGTTATTTCCCCCCTCTAAATATTACGTTTTTCTACGAGCACTCTCAACACTGGGATTAAATATTGACAGTGCACATATATTGTGTTAGCAGCCTTCGTAACTAATGCACCTTATAGAGATATTGTGCTTGCACCCTTCGTATCATAACTTAATATTTCTTTTTTCCATTTCAAAAATAATAAATCTCCCCACAATAATTCCGGTAATTCTTATTGGATGAGCTCTGACCATTCCTGTAACGATATTCACATGCTAAACGAACGCTCATGTACGATCTAAATATGGACTTTAAATTATTTGGACCGAAGCAAATTTTTTGGTTTGTCTTTTCGGATTTCCCTTCAGTAGTTTCATTTGGAAACGCGGTCTCCAAACACGTTCTCTGCCCACTCGCCGGTGGTTCCTCTTTTATACCCGTTCAAGAAACTCCCTCGCCTCTAATTTGAATATCTCACACGTAAATTTGCATGACCGTCAAACATAGTAATGCGATGTTGGCATTTTCACCTTTTGTTTTTTTTAGAGGGAAACATAACGAAACTAGTTCTATTCAGGTAAGTTACTGTTTCCGCACATCCCCTCTGTTCTCAGGATAACAGGGATGTAGTATCCGTCCCTGTCGTGTACTGAATAACGTGGCACTGACTTACGTGTGTATGCTCGTCTGTGGATGGGCTTTCAGTAGACACCTCATCAATTGGGAGGTTGCTAGCATCAGAATCATTGTCAAGCGGATCTGAATTAAAATAGATGAGCCGTTCACTATCACAGAATAACTTTTCTCACTTGACAAGTTCGTCAGGGTTACTGGTCGAATGTCTTTAACGAGCCTACGCACCCCATCAACGTTCACAGACTGGAGACTGATCACTTAAGTAACCCGGCCAAGGTAATATATCGTTGTGCACCTGCCACGGCGATTTTTAATCACAACGATGTCTCATTTTTCATATTCCCCTCCAGTAACTTCTGGTTTGGGAAGTGTGTTAGCTTCGATACATTGATTCGTACATGGTTTCTATGTAGCACGTTGCAAGATGAAATGTCATTCTTTGGGATGGCATTGTGCCCGCAGTATTGAACAGTTCTTGCATGTCTGCGATGGTTTTTATGGGTGTATGGTTTGGCTCTATAATACCATTTAAACTTTGTGAGTACGCACATCGAAATCGCAGCTATATGCTTCAATTTTTTGCTAATGACTGAAACTCCTTACTGATGAACGCAGTAGCGTTGTCGGTCAGTATTTCCATCGGTGGGTCTCGACAAAGGAGAATACTCTCCAACTGTCGGATTAGAGTGGTAATATCTGCCCGATGCAAGTGCCCCCAGATTGCCAAGTCGATAAGCAATAAAAATTTCTCACCGTGGCGGTAGGTTACGTCCATTGCCAGTCTGCCCCATATTTCCTTTTTCCAGCGCATGTGATGGATCTAATGGTCGACATGTTTGGCATGATTTCACAACAGATTTAGCAGTCTCTTTTGACACTTGCGAGTCCACCATCCTAGCAAAATATAAAGTTCGTTTTACTCCCGGATATCGACTTTGAGGATTGATATCAGCCACCTGGTTCCCATCCAGTTATCTTACTGCTGCACAACTCCAATGCACCGGCTCTCTTCCTTCCTTTAGCAGATCTATCCACCTGCGTGGCACGCTGATGAGACTATCTGTGTGATTCGGATAGGACTCACGATTTTTCTTTTCGATGGATAATTCATATTCTTTTGCCAGTGATTTCAAAGTCGTTAGTAGGACGTAGCCAACACGCATCTTCAATGACCGTTCTATTCGCCTCCAATGCCACACCTGTGACTGTGCAACTTTCATTCACCCAGGCACCTCCAACGGGATCCGCTTCTCGAAATTTACTCACAGTTTCCGCTAACATGTCATAAAGAGATACATTTTTGATTCTGTCATCCCATCGATACAAGGGTTGCTAGGCGCTTGATAAATGTGACTGCCACCCGGGCCCATTTACATACAGGAAAATGACCAACGAGATTCCCATTAATAGAAAATAGGCGTCGACGTGTTTTCCGGGGATTCATGGAATTTGACTTCATCGTTTCCATTGCAGTGCGCCATTTTTCTCCCAGACTTGCAAACCCAGAACTCCGACTCAGTCTTTCAGTTGCACCGGATACTTGGAAACCAAGCCATAGTCTAAAAAATTTCGTTGCACGCGTAACGCAGAAACTACACTTTAATATATGAAAATATAACCCAAATATTCAGATGTTGCTTTTTTAAATGCATGGTCTTGAGATATGATCGCGTCTATTACATACTGCATAATAAGTGGTGCCATATTAATCCTCAATCCCAATCGCGTTAGACAAAAGCGCTGACCCTTGAAAATAACTGTTTGAAACGACCATAATGCTTTGTCAACGTGTATTTGAATATATGAATTCCGCAGATCCCTAAGCGACACATTAACTCATTGTCGCCGGTGCGCACACTTCTGCATTGGCGGTGAAGGCATCCACAGATTCCCTCAATTCCCGGCAATCAAGAACTGGACGTACCTTGTGCTTCTGCACCTGTACGACCGCCATTAAGAGCATTAGTCATTTTGGTGGGGCAAGTTCTTTTTCTGAATAAGACATCAGCTATCCATTCTGCTGCTAATGTTGAATTTGTTTCTCATATGCATTTTTTGTATGATAAGTCATCGTTTATCCTAGCACACTGTTATTCTATTTACTGGAGGAGCAACCGTTTGTCCATTCCGTCATGTAGCCCATTCTTTATTAATGCAATCATAAGTCACGCAAAAGTCCGGCTCGTCGATAGAGATGGCAGCACATTCGTTTAAGCCTCCGAAACGTGTTTTCCCTAATTTCGTGAAATGAACCTTACCGAGTTTTCTGATGACATCAATTCCCAGCAGTAGATCAACACCAAATAGCTGTTTATCCACGCCCAAGGCCTCAATATCGACAGCAGAAACTCAACGAGCCTTTTCTTTTAATTAAGAGAATTAGGCATTTGGGTGGGGCAAGTTCTTTTTCTGAATATGACATCAGCTATCCATTCTTCTGCTAATGTTGAATTTGTTTCTCATATGCATTTTTTGTATGATAAGGCATCGTTTATCCTAGCACACTGTTATTCTATTTACTGGGGGAGCAACCGTTTGCCCATTCCGCCATGTATCCCATTCTTTATTAATGCAATCATAAGTCACCAAAAGTCCGGCTCGTCGATAGAGATGGCAGCACATTCGTTTTAGCCGCCGAAACGTGCTTTCCCTAATTTCGTGAAATGAACCTTACCGAGTTTTCTGATGACATCAATTCCCAGCAGTAGATGAACACCCAATAGCTGTTTATCCACGACCAAGGCCTCAATATCGACAGCAGAAACTCAGCCAACCTTTCCTTTTTTTGCCGTATTCTTGGCAATTCAATGTCCTTCCGTCAGCTGTCAGTACTCCTGCTGACTTCCGCTTCATAACGCGACACAGCGTTACTCTCTAAAGTCTGTGAACACCCGGACTCAATTAACACCGTACACTCTTACCCATATACAAGTACTTTCATGGATGGTAGAGGCTCAGTGTTTAGTCTGTCGGGGAGAAGACTAATGCTGCTGCCTCCTCCCCTTGGGAGTTTCCTGACACTGTGATGATATATGTCCAAGGCCACTGAATCTAAAGCATCGCACCTCACAACGGGCATTGTATGCCCGACTATTCAACCTCTTTTGGCGATTCTGTAAGCAGTCCCTCGCACAAGTGGTTGGGACCACCACACCTCAAGCAAACAAATTTTCATGGCCACAGAGCACATTTGATTCTGTAGGTGATCGCCTGGTAGACGTAGCAGCAACCAATTCTGCAGGGCCGTCGTTGTCAATCATGGTATCTCTTGTTCCGCATTCATTGTTTCCATCCTGGACGAGGCACGTAATAAATGTTTAACGTGTTGCGGTAGTCCAGACAGGAATGCACATGTTAGCCAACATTCGGCCAACGCCCCCTAAGCGACCGCGCCAGGCATCGCAGCTTAAAAATAATATCGTCCACTGTCTCGTTAGGACGAAATTGTCGATGACAAACTGGTCTTGTGCATTAAATGCATCGGAAGTATATGCGGTTATAAGGGCTTGCTTGATCTGTTCTGCATTCGCTTTCTGCTCCATACTAAGCTGGCTGTATATGGCCAAAGATCCACCTCGCAATCGCAATGCAGGACGGGCTCAATATTTCCCATAGTGCAAAGCTCAGACACATGCTCACCATTGTCAATCTACTCGATAATGGGCATATCGGCGGCAGCGCTACTCAATTCCGGAATCAACCGGACATCAAACATCTTGATTTCCATGGCTGAACTGTGATATAAAAGGTTGTAATACCTTCTACAGTATTTGAACCGAGTGAAATTTGTTGTTCTTTTTTTCTGATTTCGTTTCAATAGTGTCGTTTCGACACGCGTTCTCCCATCTTTACGGTGGTTCCTTTCCCTTCCTCTTTTATACCCGTTCAACAAACTCCCCCGCCTCTAATTGTCATAACTCACACGTAAATTTGCATGACCGTCACACATAAATGCGACGTCGGCATTTTAACTTTTTGTTTCTGAGATGAAAAAGAAACCCCACGAAACTCGTGCTATTCAGGTAAGTAACGGTTTTCCCCACAACCTCAAATTGCATTATGATTTAATTGCTGAGTTTCATTCAATAGCGTCAACAATATCTATTCTAGTATATATTTCCTCCTCTCTCTTTTGCTTTATCTCGCCTGCTTTTATATTACGTTTCATGTTAATGAAAAAAAGAACATTACACGGCGAGACCGAAAAAAAACACACAATAAAGAAAAAAATTCGACGTTTACACTATCGACGACCGTTTTAATTTCTATCTCACTCTATCTATCTATCTATCTATCTATCTTTCAGTCTCTATCTGTATTTTTCCTATCTATTGTTCGGCCGCTTGCTCTTTTTGATTTCCTTTCTGAAGAAATAACAAAAACATTTATAATACGAGGAGCGTGCAATAAGTAATGCCCTGTCCTACTACCCATAGAAGTTCAGCAACGAAGCTTGGCACAGTTATTAGTTTTTCTCTACATAGGAACCTCCCAGATTTATGTATTTTTCACATAGTTGGATGCAGTTCTGGGGACCAATTTTGTAGAACACCCCATGTTGGTTCTCAAACCACGACGTGACTTCAGAAATAAAGGCTGCACCATCTGGGAAACGCTTTCCTTTCAAAAACAAGTTCATGGCTGGGAAGAGGGGAAATTCAGAGGGTGCAAGGTTAGGAGAGTAGGGAGGACGGGGAAGGATTTCATAGGAACAAGTCAGTGCTTCTGATATGACGATATGCAAGTTGTAGACCGGAGTGGTGTCCTATAGATGGAGAGTGCATTTGCTGATCTTACCCCGCCTCTTGATTTTGATAGCTTCCCTTAATTTTCTTCAAATGTGAAGAATAATAGGCTCCTGTAATGGTAGTAACCTTTTGCCAGGAAATCTGTCATCACTACTCCGTCCTGGTCTCAGAGGACTGTGAGCATGAGCTTGCCAGCGAGGGCTGCACGCTTGCCTTCTTTGGAGGTGGTGAGTTCAAGTGCTTCCACTTCATTGACTTGGCTTTGGTCTCTGGATCATAGTGACGGACCCAGGTTACATCCTGTGTAATCAGTCTTTTCTAAAAATTTTAGTCATCTTCTTAGCACATCTCCAAATTCATCCTCGAGCACTCGACGCGTTCTCGCTTGTGGAATGATGTGAGCAACGTTGGAATCAATCTAAGCTTATGCAAATGGTCACGATTATAGGTTCCATAGACCCTGTACTAATCTTGACATCTTGGGCTATTTGGCGAATAGTAATGCGCTGATCTTCCATAATGGCAGTCTCAACTTGGTTGCAGAAGGGGGGGCGACTAGGTGTGGTAGCTGTTTCCACAGACTTCCTGCTACGTTTGAATTCACGATGCCAGCGCTTTAGAAGATCATATGATGGGGCATTATCGCCATAAGTTTCTTTCATTTCATCAAAAAGTCTCCTGTGGTGTGCGTCCTTTCAAATACAAAAACCGGATCACTGCTCGACATGCTACAGGGTCCATTTCACACCTGACTCAGTTCAAACACTTGTAAAACAGAAGCCACAGTTAGTTCAGAGCTGTAATTTGCCACATAAACCGTAGAGGTATAAATCTTTTCAAATGCAAAATTTCAGCTAGATCAGACAACTGCAAACGAGTCAGGGGCATTACTTATTGCACGCCCCTCGTACACGCTACGGTGTCAACATAGCATACTCCAATTTGTCTTATCTCTCTCTCTTTCTTTCTCTATTTTCTTCTTCCTGTCTCTCTCGCTTTCTCCCTTGTTGCTCGCTTTTTCCATTTCTTTTATGCCGAGAAAAACACACATTTTATGACGTCATTATTTGCTATATCAGTTTTTATTGGCTCTTTATTTGGTACTCTCTCTATTGTTTGCTCGATTTTATATTTCTTTTTATGCCGAAAAATAAGCGTAATTTTTTTTTACATAGGCATCACCACATTATCAAGGCCCAGAGGCCACTCAAGGATAAGGGTCAAAGAGTGTACAGTAGAAATTGGACAATATAGTAATCATTAGTAATGATTATTTGGTAAATTTCATAACTTATATGGAACGGCTCATCAAGAACTTATTTACTTTAGAGTTGAACACAACCATATTGAAGTTAGCCGGAAAGCAGGAAAACGGAAGACAATTCCACAGGCATGCAGTTCTAAGAAAGAAGCTTTGTTCATGGAATCTACGTTTAGGTTTAGGCACAGATAAAGAGTGGGGGGAATTATTGATAGTGTTTACAGCTAAACGAGTGTTTCTTGTGAAAGTTTGGCGAGGGGGGACCATAGATTGAAGCTCAGTCGAACGCTTTTATTCACTTTATCTGTATGTCTCTCTGTCTGTCTGTCCGTCTCTCTCCCTCTGTCATTGTCTCTGAGTTTCTCTTTCTCTCTTTCTCGTCTCTCTCTCTTTCTCTCTCTCCTCTCTCTCTCTCTCTCTCTCTCTTACACAATCTCACTATCTCACTCGCTTTGTAAATGTATACTATGCCGGAAAATTGAAACTTTCTACTACGTCAACGTTATATACAAAAGTTTTTTATTCTGTCTGTCTCTCTCACGCTCTCAATATCTTTCATCGCCCGCTTGTTTTATATTATTCTTTCTATGCCGAAAAAAAACAAATTTCACGGCGTCAACAATATCGACAGCAGTTTTTTAAAATGTTATTTATAATATTCTAGCGGTTGAATAATCTTATTATTATTTTTTCTTGCATTCGTAAACACGAGAACCGAGAAGTTGGATTGAGTTTGTGGTTCCTAAGAAGTAATTCCTAGGAATCTTGTAGAGCAAAGTGTAACTTTCGCTGTCGCTGTCTGGTTCATAATATAGTTTAGTTGGCAGGTTCTTACAGTACGACCAATATGATAATTCGTTGTTAGTACTTTCGAACATTATCTGTCCTGTCTAAATACTCTGTCGAAAGATCGACGTTGTTGTGTGTGAATACTATGCATGCAAAGTTATTTCGAATAACTTGTTGCCAGTTGTAGGATAATAGATATGTGTAAATCAAATTTTGTTTGTGCGTTCTCGAATTTTATAGCCTATGGTTGTGAAAACACTGCGGTAAGACAATTTAATGTTTGCTTCTGAGTTCTGAACAATCTGCCGTCATTTTTTGTTACCTAGGAAAGGACCATGAAAAATACAAGATATTTAAGAAGAAAGGAACTTATTGCGCAATAAATTAAATACAACAAATAGGTTGTCGGTATAATACGACTTTGGAGTTTGTCCTAGGCGATATTGAGCCAGTAGAGTTCTAGTTTCGTGCTTTATAGAATAATGTATTAAGAATTCGTTTATAAAGATCAGAAAAAAAGCGAATTCCACATGTGGATCCCTGATTCAATACTGCATTAATTCTATTATGTCCCGATGTACATCTATTAATTACAGCGCGGAGGATTCCATTTCCTCTAAAATAGATCTAGTTTTATTTGGTATGCGAAGAATAATACCACATTATTTCATCTATTTTATGAAACGTTCACGTAATAATTTGTAAAACGGTGTGTATACACACACACACACACACACATATATATATATATATATATATATATATATATATATATATATATATATAGTAATTTATAAAATATATATGGCGATTAAGCTACAATGAATAGTCTGCGTTTCATCCACTATCGGATTCGTCAAGCTTATGACGAATCCGATAGTGGATGAAACGCAGAATACTCAGTGTAGCTTAATCGCCATATATAGTTTATAAATTACTTAGTAGCTCTAACTACGTATTGAGCGCTTTTGAAGTAAATACTTAAAGTTTACACATAAATCTATACTTTCGTATATTAAATTTATGTGAGTAAATGACGTAGTTATATATATATATATATATATATATATATATATATATATATATATATATATATATATATATATATTGTTTAAACCGTGGCTTCATATGCCTAATAAAATTAGAAGAGTACTGGCTTAATTCATACTGTAAGTCCGAGGGAATGTAAGAGTTTTGAGGTGTTCCGGAATAATGTAGGTTGGTTAATGAGTAAAATATATAGGGAAGATTCGGGAGTGACGGGGAGAGCAAGAATTGAGTGAGTCAGTGTTCTCGTAAACTGGTGCCTCAAATGCAATTCTCAAGCTATTTGAGAAAACAAATTTCAACGAGATATTAAGGGCTGAAAGAGAACAGGAGGCTATCGAGTTGAGCATTTTAAATTATTATAACAGGGCAGGAATAAGATTCATATTCCTTTAAGAAGTTTAGTATTAATAATAGCGGGGGGGTATGAAAATCTGTGATTTCAAGATTCCCAAGTAAAGTCTAAGTCTGCATAAGAACATGTGTAAGAGATTAGTTAAATAGGTATAATAGAAGTATATAATACAACCAAATAGAAGGTATAATACAACCTTTTGGTTGTTGGACTGTGAATTGTTTTATTGACAGCATATTATTAACTCGATAACGAATTTTGTTTTCTAGAAAAAAACGAGCTTCTACAATCTGTGACGCGTCGTTTTTTTTTTTTTTGTGAGTTCGCATTCCTCCCTTTGGCCTAATCGTATATATATATATATATATATATATATATATATATATATATATATATATATATACATATATATAGCTATATATATAAAGTTATATATATATAGTTATATAAATATGTACCTATATAAATAAAATAAATTAATCATGTTATTTATTGAAACTGATGTATAGTACAATTTATTTGTTATGAGTTTATTTTATATGGTTGTTTGGAGAAATAAATTAAACCATATACATATGTATGCGCACATATACATGTACTCTCGTATACGCACATAAGTGGGCTTGTTTGCACATAACATACTTGCAGAAATACACTAACCTACAAATATATATATATATATATATATACTGATAATTATTATTAAATTGCCGTATAGTATTAATATTTTTGTTAATAAACCAGTTACTTATATATTAGTTTTATTTTATTTATTAATTTATTTTGATTTATTTTATCTGTTGGCAGTATTAGACGTATTCAATTAAAAGTTAAATTGCTATTTTTGTACGGAATAAATACTAGATCTAATGGTTTAAAATATTAGTGGTTTTTTATTTAGTATTACTGATTAAATATTTTCTCCTGATAAAAAAATGATTTTGCTGATTTGCTGTTTTTCTGTTTTATTTTATATTTTTATAATGGTAATATTCCATGAGTAAAATTTAGAATAAGGAACATAATTAATGTCGGAGTTAATATCGTGATACAATTAAGCAATCTAAATCGATTTTTTTGTTTCGAAGATCACCATTACTGCATCCAATTGCCAATATATATACTCGGAAAGAGTTGTTTTATTGGTGGCTGTGTGAATGTTCCTGTTACAAGAAGATGCATGTGTTTGTACGTGTTTATTGACTATAATATGCAAGTGTCTCACGATTCGACTGATGTATAGTTTATTGCATGTAACACACTGTATGGGATACACATTTTATGTGCACAACCCATGTAGGTGATGCTTATTGTGCAGATTGCTATAGTGCAATCCTTACTGTAGTGGAGTCTGCGCATTGAAAAATGATGCCGCTATGATAGCCCGGTCTGTGTTCGTTCTATATGTATACCTTTCTTCCTCATAGCTTTGCGTATATCTGGTATAATTATGCCACTGGGTTAATTGATTCAGGTATGTCTCACACATAAGTATATGGTTTAAATTATTATATATATATACATATATATATATATATATATATATATATATATATATATATATATATATGTGCACATACGTACACTTACACACACACACATATATATATATACATTTATATATATATATATAAATGTATATATATACATTTATGTGCACATATATATATATATATATATATATGTATATATATATATATATATATATATATATATATATATATATATATATATATATATATATATATACAATTTGGTTTTAAAGAGTTACAATGCAGAAATACAGAGTCGTTGTGATCAGGTAAATTAACACATAGCGTAAATTTATGTATCTATTAAATCTACTCATACATACGTGCATGGTTTCTGACTTCTCAAAATTAGCGTAATATTACTATTAACACAAAATAAATAAACTTTAATATAATAGATACATAAATTTTATAAGAATAAGTTGATTAATACATTTTAAACCTATTTCATCATAACGCATCGGGAAAATAATAATTATTAAGAAAATATTTATATATAAATTGCATTTCAGTCTCATTAATCACCCCAAATTATTGTTATTAGATTAATTCATTAAGTTTTTTTCGCGTATTAATGAATAACAGAACAGGTTCTTCAATGAGAACGTGAAAATTAATAAATACTTATTATATTTAAAATACACACAATTTATAAATGCACATATAAATAATAAATAATTAAATACACAATGCTGAAATCATGAAATCCCACACTAAATAAATTATATGATTATATTGAAATAAAATAACATTTTATACATAGGCGCGTTTGATTTAAATAAGAACATACCTGACGAAGGGACCTATCTTAGAAATATTATACTATACAGATATTCATTCAGAACATCTAAAGCATGTAATAATAATGCAAATATAAATAAAATTTGTATAAAATGTATAAATATATACACATGTATTTGTATTAGAAACCTATTCGTACTCTCTTTAAATTGGCTTCTTTTCGCTACAGCTCTGTTGTTTACTGCCTTCTACAAATTACATTGAACTACACACTGTGCAATTCTGAAAGCAAAGTATATTTACTCTTTATTGTTTTTTTTAATTTACAAAAGCAAGTGTAATTAAATCGTGGTATTTTGTAAAAACCTTACATATGTATTGCAGATGATAAGCTTTTATCACTGAAATTCCACGGTCTTAGGTGTTTTCTCTTTTATGTTCAAAAACCTGTAACGGTAAATTGATGATACAATAATCTTAGATACATAATTTTTATAATTATATATATATATATATATATATATATATATATATATATATATATGTGTGTGTGTGTGTGTGTCTGTGTGTGTCTGTGTATGCAGAGAATGTGGTATACTCCTCATACATTAGTTTTGTAGTTTTACTGCTGTCCGCAATGGTAAATCCCACGATATTTGAGCCCTGCATTCTCTGAGTGAAGATGGAAACATAATTAGTGATGTACGAAATATGGAAAATGTTACCAGATATTTTACATATAAATGCTACAATTTTTAAGCCTGTGACTTAGCGTTTTGGAAGAGAAGCAACCGATATATGTTAAAAAAACGTAATACACTACACCAAACCGTACATTTTTATTATATAATGTTTGTTTTAGTTTATTTAATGACGACCTGTAATATAACTTAGAAGTCGGGCATTTACATATAGCACAGTTCTTTAAGAAACAATACTACGCTTATTTGAGTAGAAAAATTGTGCCCAGTGTCATTTTTTAAATATACTTATGCATTATTTTATTCTAACAAAGCGATTCATAAACTGTATATCTCATGGAAATAAATTTTATAGTACACGAAAATACAATAGCATACAACTATATTTAATTCATTTATATTGGTTATATTATGAGTAAAAATAAATATATACCTAATGCTATTTATCAATACCATCTGTCTGGTGTTGTTATCTTCAAGAGCACTTTTATGTGCGTATCGCTTAATTAATATTTTTTTAAATATATTAATTTTCATCAAAGCTTTTCGCAATAATTTCTCTTCGTGTATCCCAAAATCTGTCGTTGCAGTTTTATTTATATCCTTGGACTTTATTAATATAATTCACGTTCTTCTTTAAACTGACTCTTTTGTCGAGTTCCGCCATATCAAGTCATATTACATTATACTTTTTGTTTTCTCATTTCAAGAGTGCCTAATATAATGCACTGAGACATTCTCAGATATTCAGTTTTATCTGAGATAATTTCTGTATGCTCCAGCAGTCATATATTATAAAAACCTGTATTTCAATTTAGAAATATCCAATAATTCAATAATACCGGTCTTCAAACGATGCGATTCGTTTTAGTTTTGTTTTATGAATTGTCTTTGATACACTCAAAGCTTTGTTTTATTTTATAACATTACTTACGTATTAACAAGATGATAAATTTATGTAAATCGCAAAAAATATATGTTACTTTTTATATCATGTTTAGGCGAATGAACCTATGTCGTTTTGTAAAATATATTGTATACATGTAAATTTGCACAGCGTTCTCGAAATATTATATGCGCGTGGTTATATTTATAGAAAGATGTTTCATTCCTTACTGCTGCTCCTATATTTAGTGTGATTATTTTTTATATCTCCAGATGTATCTCATGTAACTTAGGAAATGTTTCCGTCGAACTCGGGAAGGATCCGTTGTGCAATTGTCAGACTACTTGGATAAATCAATTGTAATAATATATATATACCTGGGGGGTAGGTTGAATATTCAATTCTCAGTGTGGCGACCGAAAAACACGAATTAGTAAAGACCTCTATTCGGTCAAAGCTGAGGAAACGTATGCATGCTTTCCCCATGAAATGAATACCAGGATTCCGTTAGAAATTCCGTCCAAATTCTCTAATTTGACAGGAAAAACTCCCGAGTTCAACAAGATGCACCCATACTAGATCTGAAATCATATGGGCAGAATCGTCGTTAAAATCACATTCAGGATGATAACAGTATTCCGATGAATTTAAAATTAAATACTACATATAAATCAGGAAGGATTGCAAATCGCATTTTTATACAAGGGTCGTGCAATAAGTAATGCTTCTGACCCAATTGCAGTTATCTGATCTAGCTGAAATTTTGCATGTGCAATGGTTTATATCTCTACGGGTTATGTGCCAAATCACAACTCTTAACTAATTGTGGTTTCTGTTTAGAGGTGCTTGAACTGAGTCAGATGTGGAATGGAGCCTGTTCAATGTCGAGCAGTGATCCGGTTTTTGTATTTGAAAGGACGCACACCACAGGAGACTTTTGATGAAATGAAAGAAACTTATTGTGGTGATGCCCCATCATATGCCCTAGTAAAATGCAGGCATCGTGAATTAAAACATGGCCGAAGTCTGTGGAATCAGCTACCAAATCTGGTTGCCCCCTTTCTGCCATTGGTGAAGCATCTGCCCGTCAATTTGAGGCTGCCATTTTGGAAGATCGGCCCATTACCATTTGCCAAATGGCCCAAGATGTCAAGATTTTTACAGGGTTTGTGAAAACTAACATTTATAAGGTGTCTGCCAGATGGATCCCCAGGTTGCTCACACCATTCCCGAAGTGAGAACGCGTTAACTGCTCGAGGCTGAATTTGGAGATGTGCCAATAAGATGAGTCAATTTTTTAGAAAAGACTGATTACACAGAATGAAACCTGGGACCATCAGTATAATCCAGCGACAAAACCAGTCAATGTAGTGGAAATTGTTAAACTTACCACCTTTAAAGAAGGCTAGGGTGCATCCCTCCGCTGTCAAGCTCATGCTAACAGTCTTCTGGGACCAGGACGGTGTAGTGATGACAGATTTCCGGGGAAAAGCTACCACAATTACAGGAACCTATTAGGCTTCACTTTGGAGGAAATTAAGGTAAGCTATCAACAGCAAGAGGCGGGACAAGATCAGCAAAGGTACCCTTTTCCTGACAGACAACGCTATGGCCCACAACTGGCATGTCGCCAGCTCAGAAGCACGGCCATGTGATTATCAAAATCCTCACCCATCCTTCCTACTCTCTTGACCTCGCACCCTCTGACTTTCACCTCTTCCCAGCCATGAATTTATTTTTGAAAGGAAAGCTTTTTCCAGATGATGCAACCTTGATATCTTAAGTCACGTCGTGGTTAGATGACCAAACACTGGTGTTCTACAAAAACGGTCTCCAGAGCTGCATCAAACGATAGGAGAAATGGATAACTCTAGTTGGTTCCTATGTACAGAAAGACTAATGACTGTGCCAAGTTTCGTTGCTCTACGCTATGGAAAGTGGGTCAGGGACATTACGTATTGCATGCCCCTCGTAATGACTGCACTAAATCCATTTATAATCTGAAAGTGTAGTCTATCTGCCGTACTTATTGGTGAGGCGAGACTCTAAAAACCAACCCCTCCGATTTAAGTGCGTAAGAACAGGTTCGATATTTATTTCCTTCATTGAAAAACAAATTCCGACAGAAAAACAGCCAACGTCGACTGTTAAAAGCTAAGGAAGACTGTGCAGTAGATTACAAAACAGTTGGAGGAGTTTTTCATCAGCTTACGAGTGGTAACATAGATATTATTAACAAAGTATGCTCTGGACCTCCAAGAGTGCCCACTAAACTCTGGTTCATTGCTTGGAAAAATACATTAAACTGTTCCTAATATGCAGAAACATAAATGCTGCACATCTTATGGTATCACTCCGTGTTCGTAATTCTTCGAGTTTTATTTACTGATTTAAAAAGTTCGAGGTCTAACTTATTGAAAGGAACATTGTAATAAATGTCCCGATTAACAAGCACCACTGAAGATAATATTTTAATAACTCTTACTATTGTCTAAGTAAACAAAATCGGTATTCTAATATTACTAGCATGGGTTCCCGGCGTGCCCGGATATTTGGAGATGTATGTTCAGCAAAAAAAAAAAAAAAAGAAAAAAATGTGGTCACTTTTTTTTTAACTGTGACCTCTATTATGATCCCTTAATATTTATTGATTTGGGCTCAAATATAGTTAAGTTAGATCCATGTCAAAGGAACCTACCTCTAACATTTCAAGTGTTTAGACCGAAACATACCGGAGCAGTTTACTAGAGTTCTCAAATGTGAAATCGTTGAAGTTTGACCCCTTACTCGCAAAATTTCTGGCTGACAACCAATCATATTGATTTTCCAAAATCTAAGTACCCCGTAAACCAAATTGTGTAGTCTGTAGTCTCAAAATTAACGGAGTTATTGCGTAGGGAAATGTACAAAAAGACACAGAGATACACAGATGTACAGATAGAAATACACTTTAACTTTTATAGATATACTAGCATAGGTGCCCGGCGTTGCCAGGGTATTTAGAGGTGTATTTTGAGCAAAAACACAACAGCGGCCATTTTTTGTTAATTTAACCCCTATTATGACCCCCTTAACCTTTATTGATTTTGGTTAAAATCACGTTATTAAGTTAGATCCATATCCAATGAACCTATACCTAAAATTTCAAGCGATTAAGCCCAAAATTGTCGGAGGAGTTTGGAAGAGTTCTCCAAGTTCAAATCGTTGAATTTGACCCTTAATCTCCAAATTTTAGTCCGAAAACGGATCACATCGATTTTTCCAAATATCAGTACACTGTATATCAAATTTCGAGTGTGTAGACTAAAAATTGAGAGAGTTATTGCGTTGGAAAATGTATACACACAGATACACAGACAGCAGACACTTTCACTTTTATAGATATAAAGATTGTAAAGACATATTAGTACAATAATAGAGGACGATTTCAAAGTAAAAACCAAATTGATTTCCATCAAGTTAGGCTCATATTTATTATTTAACATGTATTGATTTAAACAACATTCGTTTCTTTGGAATTTATTAATTTATAAATTTATATGCATTAATTTTAAGCCATGCCCGAGAATTAGAATACTAAAATAAAATACTAAAATAAAATTAATAAAAAAATTGAAGAACGATTATTAAGATTATATTTAGAACCTCTATATATTGTAGGCATTGTATTAAATGTGTGGAAAATGGTGGAAAACACTTTCTATACGCTGAATTAATTTTAGCGATATTGTATTATATATATATATATATATATATATATATATATATATATATATATATATGCATACATGCACATGTATATCTATCTATCTATATATCTATAAAAACAGTGATGTGTGTGCCACAGACGATTTCTGATTGGTTAATCCAATAATCACATCTCCTAAAAAAACAATCGTTTCTACGCTCTTACCTTTACCATAAAATATTATGGCTTTATTTATTGTCCATCTTGGAAGGGTTTAATTTTTTAATAACTTGTTATTTACAAATTAAAAAAATACGAAACTATTATGCGAAACTAAACTACACGAAATACGCGCACACACGCACACACACACGTTCACTACCGTCACGTTGTTATGGCAACCAAACCCGCTGACTTCTTTTTCTCATTTCACTCGTGGTCTTAAATTAGATTCGAATAAGTTGCCAAAAAACAAATATATAACAAATAAATGTTATCAAAGGCAAATCTTTCGTGTTTTTATTCAATTTAACATGTTTATTCAGCTCGAAAAGCATACAGTGTTTACCGATGTATTGGAAAATTCAAGATGGCGGCCGATTCTCTCTTTAACACGGTAAGTTTGGAAAAAGGTGTAATAAATAAAAAACCGGTTAAAATACTGTTAAAAACTCGCTCAATATATGTTACCGTGACATAGGTTGACATATATTCGGCGGGTTTTTAATAGTATTTTGTATAGTTTTTTATTTATAACACCTTTTCCCAAACTTACGGTGTTAAAGAATGTGTGAGACGCCATCTTGAATTTTCCAACACATCGGTAAACACTGTATTCTTTTCGAGCTGAATAAACATGTTAAATTGAATAAAAACACGAAAAATATATCCAGTTTTTATCGGTTTTTTACCTTCTCTGCAGAAGTACAAAACAAACAAAAAAAAAACGGAAGGTACTTTTACAGAATGTTAAACTAACCCTAACCGATGTTTTATGTTTAGTTTAGGAAAAGTCAGAAGAAATAAAAGTCATTATTGCATGAAATATACGTATTTAGTTGAAGTATTGTTTATGTCAATTCTTTCGAAGAAATTTAGCAAGATTACCTGTAAACCAGGAAATCGGTAAAATGTCATCATGGATGAATACTTGTCTATTATAATTTCTACCCTTGACAAAAACTTAGCCATAACAAAAGAGATTTATTGTTCAGATTGTTTTTGAGATTGATTTCTAAAAAGATATTTTATAAATAAAATCGACTTTAAAATTAAAGACTTAAATTACAATAATTGAATTTAAACATTCTTATTTCAATATTTGGCACATAACACCTGCAAAAATAATCACAATGTCAGGATTTCATTTTATTTCAGAATCGATGGCAAATACTAATATTTAACATTAGTTTATCATTTAAGCCGATAAAAAGCCCTTTTTTTTCCGAGTCATAAAAGGATTTGGAGTTTCCTAATCAACCTTTCGGGTGCAGTTGCACGCTCTCAAAATAACTAAAGTGTTGGCTTTAAAAAAATTGGTTCATTAAAACTAAACAGGTTTAGTTTTAATAAAAAAAAAAAATTTTAAAAAAATCGCTTTGGTAATTAGATATGTCGTATGGTTATCCCTAATCGCTGAATAAAACCGCTAACGAGTTGAATGATTACGACATAAAATTAAACTCGGGTTCCTGAAACGGAAACTTCGTTTGTTTTTGTTTTTTTCTTATCAATATATTTACATTGTTATTTTGTTTTCATTTTCAATCATTCGAACAGTTTTCTTTTTCAAGTAATCCAAGTTACAAAATTCCCACTGTTTACTATGCTAAAATCACAATGACTAATGTATACCTATTAACCCTTATCCTTGAGTGGCCTCTGGGCCTTGATAAGTGGTGACACCCATGTAAAAAAAAAAAAATCACTCGAACAGTTTTCTTTTTATAATGTACAGTTTTAAAAGTTTAAAAACTATATAGTTTTTACTTCAGGAAAATTAATGGGTCAGTTTTTACGATGTGCCCTGTTAAAATACTGTTAAAAACTCGCTCAATATATGTTACCGTGACATAGGTTGACATATATTCGGCGGGTTCTTAATAGTATTTTGTATAGTTTTTTATTTATAACACCTTTTCCCAAACTTACGGTGTTAAAGAGGGTGTGAGACGCCATCTTGAATTTTCCAACACATCGGTAAACACTGTATGTTTTTCGAGCTGAATAAATATATTACATTGAATAAAAACACAAAAAAGATATCCAGTTAGGTAGAAAAGTAACTTATCTTGCCTTTGATAACATTTATTTATATATTTGTTTTTGACTATTTTTTCGAATCTATGTGTACAGTAATCTTGCCAGGATGCGGAGGAAAATGAATGAAGGGGGAGGGGAATAAAATAAAAACATTTTGGAAACAGAGTAAGTTTGAAAGAATTGCTTTGCACAGAAAGAAATTAATGAAAAAATAAAATTAAATTTCTTTTCTTTCTTGATTTTTTTTTTTAGTTTTTTATGAAAAAGGAAGTCAAAATTAAGACTATAAAAACAATTTTTATTAAGAGCGAACCTCAGTCGTCAGGTCTGTAAAAAAAAGACGTGGAATAATAAATGTTTTCTAATACAAATTGTTTTTACTTATGTGTTCATTTGTCTCTTTGAAGTTCGTTTGTTTAATATATCGGTTTGCAATATAATTTTGTCATTCTGTCAGACTCAAATTTTAAATCTATATATCTATAAAAGTTAAAGTGTGTGTGTGTGTGTGTGTGTGTGTGTCTGTGTACATTTCCCTACGAAATAACTCTGTCAATTTTTAGTCTACAGACTCGAAATTTGATATACAGGGTACTGAGATTTGGAAAAATCTATGTGATCGGTTTTTAGCCAGAAATTTGGCGATTAAGGGGTCAAAGTTCAACGATTTGAGCTTTGAGAACTCTACCAAACTTCTCCGACAATTTTGGGTCTACACACTTTAAATTTTAGATATAGCTTCCGTGGACATGAATCTAACTTAATAACTTGATTTGAGCCCAAAACAATAAATTTTCAGGGGTCATAATAGGGGTCAAAGTTTAAAAAATTACCCCCTTTTTTTGCTCAGCATACACCTCCAAACACCCGGGCAACGCCGGGCACCCATGCTAGTTATGAATAAAATGCAATGACTGTATTCTAATGTTCGTGATGTTGACCAACTTTTAATTTATTCTTTTAATTCACTTGGCATGTACACTTCTCGTCAGCTTCGGTGCCGTAGAAAAAAAACATAAACTTTATTATTATATCAATAAAAGAATATAGTTTAGATTTATTGATTGATACATTAATTAAGTTTTTTTTTTGCTGTTTTGCTGCGAAATAGATACTCTGCTGAAGTGTAAATGTCATTTGAATTAAGTAAATAAATTGTGAGAGGGTGAACACCATGGAATTTGGAATATAGTATTTTGTCACTTATTCATTATATGAATTTAATTTAAGGACAATTAATTATTGGACTATCTGAGTTATAAAAAAATGAAAATATAATGCCTTCTTTTAAATGATTTTGACTTCTTATGAGTTATATGCCACTAATGATTTCGACGATCGTTTTTATTAGCTCAAGTTATGAGAACCACCCAATGAAAAACTTCCAAAGTTACAATAAAAATTATCGAATTTTGGATTCAATCAATTCGCGGTTGTCTACGTCACGAATTGCATTTGATTCTTCGCCGCCATCTTTGTTACTGGTAATTAATTCACACTCAGTATCGGGACTGCACTGCGTCCTCGCTGCCATCTTTTTTCAAAATAATGTCTGAACACTTAACAGGTCATGCGCCAAGCTATCGTATTTTCATTGACGGAATCTAAATTCGAATTGTGGCAGGTAAAATTCCTGCTGGTATCTAAGTATTCGGAAACTACACATAATTATACAATCTCTAACAGAGAATCCTAACGACCCTGAATTTCTCGAAAATTACGCGACTGTTTTTGCAGAACTGATTCAATTTTTAGACGATAAATGTATGTCTCTGACTATAAGATATGATTTGTATGATGGAAAGAAAGCATTGGACATATTAAGAGAACATTATATACCAAAAGGGAAACCAAAAATTATATCACCTTAGACAGAACTAACATCTCTGAAACCTAACGTTTTTGAAACTATTACTGGCTACGTTTTGAGGACAGAAACAACCGCCAATACCTTAAAAATCTCAGCTGTAATAATAAGCGATAACTTTTTGAAACCAAGGAAGACATTAGGAGTGAAAGTTATAGAACGAACTTCCAGCTGATTTTAAACTATTTACAACTGTTATAACGCAACAAGACAAACCCATGAATTTCCCTTAATTTATGTGGAATTGCTCATTTACGAAGATACGAATCGGATGCTCGTGGACAATAATAACTCCATCAATATCATTAAGTTCAAATAGCCTTCTCAAAAACTTACACCATAAAATTATTCACCTAACCGCAATATGTTCTCCAAAAGTAATTTTCCGAAGAAAAAGAATAAAATTATCTTCTATAATTGTGTCGAGCCAACCACAAAAGTTTTCAATATCGATATAACAGCTCCAAAATGGACTCCATAAAAACATTGAGAAATGTGTTGAAAAACATGCAGTTTTATTCACACGTAACCTTGACAATACCACAAACGATAAAATCTCCTTGTAGACTGTTATGCTATAACACACATTATCACCAAGGATTCTGAGTTTATTAATGTTGATTCAAACTTTAATGCACAAAGTCATTTTGCCGAACGTGCCGAAATAATATAGTCTTGAAAAGAGGCGGTACTAGAATATCCCTAAAAATAATAAAGACGAAATTTGCAATTGCATTCTAAAAGAAAATGCTTTTTATACCTATATTAAAGAAAAACATAGTTCCATGCAATCTGCAGTTCAACAAGGTGCGAATATTAAGTTTGGCCAAAAGAAGTAAAAATTGGTATGCCCCCATAGCACTGTTTTTGACATTTAAAAAAGGGCCGACTATATTATTTAAAAAGTATGATTCCCTCAGAAACTGCCTGTAACGATTTCGAGACCTAGCAAAAAATTGTAGGCCACTGCAATACAGCTGATATTAAAAAATTACCAAGTATAATCGAAGGGTTGAAAATAATACATTGAGACAATCTCCCAAATTGTGATGTTTGTGCATAGGGAAAAATGAGAAAATATATAAGCAAAACACCAGACAAAAAGGCCACGAAAAGTATCTCACTTATGCACTGTGAGTTCGCAGGTCCGATCAGCCCGATAGGGAGAAATACTTTGCGGTACGTTTTGAAAGTTATTGATGATCTCCCCGGTTTAATTATAGTTTATTTTCTAAAAAAACAAACAAATCAGAGACTATCCTCGCCACTAAGAAATAATTATATGATATTGCGTAGTACGGCTCGGCAAAATGTATTCGCTCAGACAATAGGACTGAATTAAGTAGTAAAGACTTTCAACTTCTATTAACCAACCACGGAATTAAACAGGAGAAATATGCGCTGTATTCCTCCTTCCAAAAAGGCACCGCTGAAAGAGCATGGCGAAAATTTTTTAAATGGCAAGATACCTACTGATCAAATCGAAATAAGTGCATAGTTTCTGAACGTACCCTTTAATGGCAGCACCATATATCAGAAATGGATCGTTCAATAGAAGATAAGGTAAACCACCGTATGAAGCGCTTTGAGGTGTAAATGCGTATATTTGATTAAGATTGATTTGCATTTATAGAGAATACCAGTAAACTAAATGTTAAAAGCGAACAATTAAGTTCGTAGGTTAGGATGAAAACAGTCCAGCATATTTAATCTACTTTCCAGCCCCCAATTCCATAAATAGGGTTAAATATGTAAAATTCAATGAAACATTAAGTTTAAAAAAATGGCGATCCGGTGGATGAAAAGCGTGATGAAACATTACCTAGCATCGTAAACAGTGACAATGAAAACAATAATAATGACGACAATTGCAGTAGAACTACTAAGAGAAATATTAACCAGACACGTCGATACCCGATAAGGTAGCGAAAAAGACCAGACTTCTTAAAAATTGAAAATAGACAAGACTAAGCAGTGGATTACTTTTACTCGTTGAAAAGCGTACCGGAAAGTTATAATGAGGAGATTAATAAAAAAAAAAACAAGAATAGGAAAAAACTATGATATCCAAATTGAAAGCTTTTTCTGAAAATACGAAACAGTGGCAAAGCCAAAAGATGAGAATATATTTTTTCACGCTTGAGTTTAAAAAAAAAAAAAATCACAACTTCTGGCAGTGAAACTTTTAAAGCAAGATTGGTTGCAAGATGTTTTTCAAAAAATTCTGGAGTGGAATATTTTGCAATATTTTCACCTACCAAAAATTTACCGACATTTTGAATTGTATTACAATTTTCCTCTCAATACAATTTAAAAATACGTCAAATGGTTGTAAAAAAAGAAATGCTCCGACTGACTGTGAAATCTATAGGTACATTCCAGAGGGATTTCAAATGAAAAATTAAAATTTCGTGTGGAAACGGAATAAATCTTTGTATGGGCTCAGGCAAAGTGCCCACACTGGGGATTTAACACTCCATAATTATTTTAAAAAACAAGAATTCAAGCAATTTCCAATAGACCAGTGCGTGTATACCAAAAATATAGGTAATAAATGGTTGATTTTGTTTTTTTGGGTCGACGATATATTACTCGCCTAAAACTATGCAACACTTTAAATGATGCTAAAAATAAATTAAATAACAAAATGTAAAATGACTGATAGTTATTTTTTTTTTAATTTGAACTGAAGTTTGACTCATAAATATTTATTGTTTTTGGCCTAAATCGAGATATAATGTTGGAGGAATTTACCTTTAAAATTTCAATCATTTAGACGAAAGATTTGGTAGAGGTATCGAAGTTCAAATCGTTGAACTTTGACAGAAACATTTCTGGCCGAATACCGATTACAATTTTATCCCAAATCTCCATTCCCGAGTATGTAGACTGAAAATTGACCTGTTATTGGTTAAATTTTAAATTCTGAAAAAAACATATATAGACATATATTCGATTTAAGAATGTATTGCTTGAAAAAAAGAATATGGAAGGTGTTATATTAATTTCCTTAATCCATGGATTTTGAGCAATGACTCATACTATCAGAGGAAATGAAATTCAGTTAGGAAAATATTCAGCTGCGAATGGGCGCTATTTTGATTTTCAACACAATTATTGAAAAAAAGTTTTTTGAGTGGTTGTAGATAATTGTATGGAAGAAAATGATACGAAAAGAAAAGTTGATACAACCTGGGTAATCCATTATCGGAAGGAGTCCAATGTTGTTCGGGGTTATACACCCAGGTGGGCAGATTATAGGCCCATGGGAGAAAGTTATATTCCCATATAGCGAAAGCGTAATGCCCCTAATTGATATTTCGAAAAGTATACATGGCCGCCTTATTCGATGTTACGTTGGTTGCCTGTTGGTAGCTGTATTCCAAATGCTTCCTCCGTGTGTACAAATTATATCCGAAATTGGGTTTTTGCTAGGATCTCCTTAAAAGTATTACTTAAAGTAATATCTATCAGGAGTTTTCGTCTGAATTCTATCAGAGCCTTATCTCGCCTATATATATATATATATATATATATATATATATATATATATATACATATATATATATATACATATATATATATATATATACATATATATATATATATGGATAGATAGATATAGATATATTCATCACGAGATTATGCGTCGTGGTCTCAATATCTACACGGATAACTATATATTACCTAGTCTGCACCGATAAATTAAGCGTTTCTTGTAAGACGTAAACCTATTAATTACCAAACTCACATATCTTTTAAATATTTTCTCTCATTCAAACTCAAAGGAATTAATTCACAAATCTATGTATGTGATTTTATAAGATAATCATATATACATACATTCAGAAGTAGATGTACGAATTCGTGTGTCTGTGTATCAGTTTTAAAATATTTAACAAATATACTCTTCAGCTACTTGCCACATACAATTGAAATTAACAGGACTTAATAATCATACACTAAACATACAGAAATGTCGTGCATTCATTCTAAGCTTGGAAATTTTTGATTTAAACATTTTCTTTGTCTTTCGATAGCAGAAACGGTCCTAAACACGACTGAATTGTAAACAGTTTTGTGGTTTCGACTCCAGCTGATTGGACCTACTTCATCTTTCTAACTCTTCAAAAAAAAAAAACATATTTCAAGCAAAATATAATTTTCTACGTAAGAATTTTCTTTTTTAATGATAAACACGTAATGTGCGTGAGTGAACATATATTTTAGTCTGTTTCCGAGCGGGTAAGACCGAGTACGGCCATCCTATAAGGTACTCAGCATATAAATGCATGCCCTATATACAATCAATATATGCATTGAAAAGTTTAAATCTAAATACATTCACTCGCGTACAATTATAATATTAAAGAAATGAAAAAAGTCAGAGTATTAAGGGTGAATTGATTTTTTTATACATCACCATTATTTTATACAAACAAATATTTATTTATCCGACGCCACACAGCTATCTAAAAATAAGGTCACTTACATTGACGCATACAAGAAACGTTTTAAATAGATTTTAAACACAACCTGATATCGGAAATACTCGGTCTATTCATGTCCATTTCTTGGCAGGTACACGCAAAATAGCATTTACGATCGTCTAAATAAAGAAACCGAATCAACTCAACGAAGTATTGTGTTTACCATGGATAATATTAGCTATAGAATATCATCCTTGAACTTAATTTTCTTATATTATTTTTATTTACGTTTGTCTTATTTCTTCTCGTATACAATCTTCAATTTCATGACAGCAAATCTGAATTCTCCGAAGAGAGAATCAGTTTAAACATAATCTTTTAAAAATATATATTGTCTACATCACGCATAGGTACAGACAGATTTTGCCGTACAAAAATAAATTAGTTACATTTTTAAACATCTGATTTATTTCAAAAGTTGTATGAAAGTATCTAATAGTTTAACAAATACCACCTACCATGATTTGTGTGAATGTTGAGGTGAAAAATGTTTTTAACTAAAAAATAAAAATAATGGATTGATGAAATGTCCGATCACTTTTTAAATTTTTTTTGGGAGATTGAATGTTTGATATGTGTATGAACGCTTCG
The DNA here is from genome assembly GCF_053919585.1 of Euprymna scolopes. NCBI lineage: Eukaryota > Metazoa > Mollusca > Cephalopoda > Sepiida > Sepiolidae > Euprymna > Euprymna scolopes. The sequence goes on along the minus strand of NC_136493.1, from coordinate 120,756,265 downwards.
ATGTGCCTACATGCACGTTATAAGCTCCGTCAGCTTTGACAATCTTACGTATTATTAGTTAATATGCCATTTGTATCGCTAAAGTTGAATTGATGCAGCTAAAGCATATGCAATACAGCGTATTGTATACTGAATAAAAATAGATTATTCAAAAGTATGAATTAAACAATATGCGCCTTAAAAGAGCTCGTAAATTTTATCGCGTTTGTAAACAGAGGCTATTCAGATTAGTATAACCAATTTAATTAAATAACCAGAATACAAAAATATTCCGCTGCTTCTTTATTTGCAACTCTACAAGACGTAACATCATGTTCTGAGAAAAAAGGTAATTCCCGAATGGGGGTTTAAATAAAAGACAACACGACAGACAGACTTCAGGAACAAAAGAAAAAGACAAGAGTACAGATCACTAAACTTTCTCGGCAAATCAATACACACCGCCTACCATAGGTCATAAGAATGGTAATGCCGACCATATGCGCACAATTAACTTATGTTGTGACTTGCTTAGCACCAGGTTTTTCGCACCTTCTAAGCACATACAAATACAGAAAAGCTATATCTGGTATCGAGGACTTTTGGGAAACGTGTGCGCTATGTTATCAGGACATAATAGAGACATTAATGAAAAGTATTATTGTATTATATTGTGATTATAAGTGTTGATGAAATCCTAACTTCTAACAATATTCTACTGTACTATGCAACTCTTCGAGCAGTATAGATGCTGGTTTCTCTCCGTTGTATGCATATGTTTTGGGAAGTGTTCTACTAGCCCCGACTGTTCAATCCGCCGACACAATTACTGGACGTCGTCCTGTGACGATACATATAGCAGGCGGCTAACCTACCTTATCTATTTTTTCGTTCCAAAAATTGTTACAGGAAAAGGGATGCCCCCTTTCCATGTAAATAAGAACATTAGATTAGTGAAAATAAGATTAGCATACGCAGAGACTCGAACCTCGTAAGCAAGGTTAAGAGATATAATATTAGAAATCGGAATATTAAAACGGTCTGTTGTTATCTTCTATTAGAAATAGTTCGATGTTTTTTTTTTATATCGTAAGAAGAATTGATTGTTTATTCTTTTATAAAACTGAATAAAAAAAATGTCAGCTAGAAAGAATGAACACTACAATTAAAAATACATTGTCAAAATAGCTTAGGTTAAAGAATAGGTAAGGATAGGATTCGTTGTTTGCAGAAGTGTGTGTTGGACAAACATGTATAACCACGTGCATTAATCACGTTTGAAAAACACACTTCTGAGGTCGTAGACAAAGGGCGCTTCTACATATAGTTCTATGGGTTCGAATTTCAGAGTCAGTCTGCAAGTCAGTCAGAGAGAGTGAGTTGAGAGTCAGTCAGGTTGCAATCAGTGGTCAGCTGACACTTTGGAAGCGGAGGGTAGAAGATTAAACCATGTAGAAATAAGTGAATTCATGACGTCATGATCATTCTACCGACCCATTAATAAAGCATCACCATCGATATTTCGTTACTTTGTCTTCGCGTCATCTTTCAACACATAAAAGGTAATGTGTGAATCATTTGTAATGGACATTGTGTAACCCTTCCAAGAATATGTGGATCAGCTCATCTCTGTAAAGAAATTGTATACATCTCCATTTAGTATCTATATAAAGTCCCAACGAAATATCAGAACTGTATAAATGTTTTCTCTCTCTCCCTCATCATTTTTATATATGTACCTCGCCGTAATATCTCCTTAATATGTACCCCTATGCAACAAATTAATTACTAGTTTTTAATACAAAGTATCGTGTATATATGTATATATATATATATATATATATATATATATATATATATATATATATATATATATATATTCTGTTGGTAAAAATAGCAGGGAACTCTTGAAACTTATTCAGTCTAAGCAACCCACGGTGAAATTCAATGGAAAATCGATAATATATTAAAAAAAATTATAATCAAGTAGCCACCGACCTTTTATAAACCATTGTACATTGACATTTAAAAGCTATTAATTTATGAACTATCAATAAGAAGGACGTTTCTAATTGTTTTTTTTTTAATTTGAAAACGAAAAACCCGTGAGAATCACATGTAAACATTTCACAGCAAGGCGCATGTAACATAATGAGATATATGCAACATAATTTTGATTTACTTAATCCATCCTCTTGAAATAATACAACAAAATTAATGATCCACTTATATTTGCACGTCGGTAATCAACATGCAAAATATGGAAGTATAGTATAAAAAATGTATTAACAAATATATCTTATAGTACAGTTTAGTATCCTTGGGCCGAAAATACATCGAATATGTTGATGTGTCTATATGTATAATACTTGTGTAACTCAACTGGAAATACTCGATATTGCCAGGGATTTAATGACAATCTCCGAATGTAGAACACACCAGTATATTTATCATCATTTATATGAGGGGGAATTGCTCTTTTTTCAATCAAACTGATTGTTGTCTGCTCAAGTAAGGAGGTCATCGTGATGAACGGAGAGAAAGCTTTCTAGACCTTCTACTAGGGACTTATCTCCCAAAGCATGATATACTACATTGCACTGTATAGAACATACTATTAGTTTTAATTAATGTTTAAAATGCACAACTAAAATGCAATGCAGACAATTTTTGCTTTAAACAGAGACATTCATTTCAAACATGTCCCTTTCTAATCAAAAACGTATTGTTGATTTTATATGACTTACCTTTTTTTGTCTTGTAATAAAACTTCTTAACTGATCTAGTGATGTTAAAATGTGTATGGTGACAACTGTTGCAAAACTCGCCTGTAATCCACATCGAATTATTTCAATTTTCGATATTTATAGAAGACATTGTGGGGTAAAACTTAGCAAAAACCACTACCAAATACATAGATTACTTTTGTGCGAAATTACAAAAGAGTTAGTTGTACCCTTTCTGAATTCATAATGAAAGAAAAAAGTTAATTATATAGAATTGATGAGGCCATTCTTAAAATGAATGCACTAGCTTCCCACTTAAGTTTCCTGTTGTACAACTTTTTACTCTATTAGAAAATATCACTTTAAATGAAGTTGGCTGTTATTAGATCGTGGTTTGTGTATTTTCCTCATGTGGTTTGCCTTCGAAAAAAACCTTGATTAACTGGTACGCACGATATGCTAAACCGACTGTTTTACTTCTTCAGTAGTTTTAGTTCTCGCGTATTTCCTTGATTATATCTATGAGTTTTTATTTGAATTCTACACTTGCAATACTCACTATATGTCGCTCTTGTTTATATATGCATATATATATATATATATATATATATATATATATATATATATATATATATGTATGTATGTATATGTATATATATACATATATATACATGTATTTATATATATATAATGCACATATATATATATATATATATATATATATATATATATATATACATATGCATCCTGATTGTAAGGGTTCCTCTCATATACAAGGAATAAACTCTCTAAACATTAGAAATATACCGAGAAATACCACCCTGAAAAGTCACTCATATTATGCTATATAATATTAAGTACTACACCTTTTTGTTTTCTGTAAATGCTGAAGTCTGTTATGGGAGAAGCTTTTACAAATAATACAGAAACATAGTATAATTACAGCGACTATAAGTGTTAGCACCTTTCAATGTATGTCTAAAAACAGTCCTTCGTGTTTTTTTGTGCGGGTAAAGATCAGTGTTTCGATTAATGACAAATTCGTTTAATCTATGAAAACAGTCCAAATTTATCTGACACACAATGTGTGTTTTGTGCCGTAGAGAGAGAGAGAGAGAGAGAGATAGCATTAGGAGGGGGTGCAGGTCCGACCAATCTTTTTTTCGGCTTGTGGCTCACTCTAGCCCGAACAAAGTTTACTTAAAAGCGTCTGTTGTTTTACGATCGCACAATTCTTACTCAGTCCTTACTTTATTTAATGATGATCTTTCATTCTGCGTCACAGATCAGAGTCTTGGTCGTTTTTTTTTTACTTGCGCAATTTTCTGGGTTATGCTGGGTCGCTTGAGAGTACTGTTGTAAAAATGTTACTCTTGTTTATTCCGACGTTGCCCGATCTCATTATTGGCCATTCCCATCTCACCATTCCACAAGAAATAGTCGGTAATTTTTACACTACATCTTTGTTACAAAACACACCTATTCATTTTTACAAATAAGAAACAATCGAACAAAATAAAATAGTAAATAATATATAAAAGCCATTCCCATAATAATGGGATAACATGAAATTCTACAGTTGGTGAGCTACTCTTTCTGCTTCAGTATATTTGATCCTCCGTCACAATGTTATTTTTATTTAAAAAAAAACAATGTTAAACAAACTCCGAATAATAGAAAACGAAACACCAAAGAGGCCACAGTAAAGTAGATACGAATTGAGTCGATCTTGGTTTTAAGTTTCCTACACATATTATTTCTTTAATCTTGTCATATACCAGTAATACCGGTAGACACCTCAATGTATGATATTCAGATCATTTGCAGTAACGGCGTCTTATTTTATAAAATTGATATCAGATAAATGAACTCGACAGTGCCACCTGTGCTTCTGCTTAAGTTCAAGATTTGTAATTTATTACTTGATTTATGAGGTATATCTATATATATATTAATATATATATATTAAGGAGATATCTACCCTTATAGGTATATATTAACTGATGCACTGAACAATTAGACTGAACAATTAGACTAGTGAAAATATTTATTGGCACCGACTGCTATACGTAGCACATTTCATACCGGCTTACAACATTCCCTTTTTTCTGACTTTTTTTGTTCTCTTGCGTCTGTGCCGGCCCTACGTTTATATAGTAAGCCTGAACTTGTCCATATTATTAAACTCTCGGCGAGTGTCCTATTTAAGCTTACTTCTGACGACAAAACACGTGACAAGATATGGCACTACATCACTGGAACGTTAGACTCATCGCATTTATGTAGCTTACTATTGTATAGTTATAGGGGATATATGTTTATTTGCAATGTTCTCTTGACATACCGTTGCATTCAATATCTAACATCTGTAAGATCGACTAGAAAAGAAATTTATACACTCCATTGTGTCGCATCTACAGCTGCTGCACTGTAGAACTTTGATATCAATTTCTCAGACGCGTTCACATGTAAGAAAGAACCTACGTTTATTGACATTAGTGAAGTTCTTTTATATTTATCTTACCATTTCTCCAAGAGATTTTCTATTGAGCAGCTATTATAATATTCTACTGATCATAGTAGATAGATCAAAATAGTAAATACAAGTAACACGGGATCATAACAATAAAGTCGACATAAATATTTTACTCGTTGACCTGGACGGAAAATTATTTTTGTAATATTGATTTCTTTTTGCAACTAGCACAGACCCAATTAGTCAAATGATATCGACATTTGAATATATATTTGTAATCTATTTAGTTGCTGTGAAACACGAAGAAAAATACTAATTTCCTGGGGCTATATTCAAAATTTAATATATATTCAATTCTCTGTCGAAGAAGTCGACATTTTTGTTTTACATGGATAGAGTAGGAGATGTAAGAAGCGCGGCATAAGAGAGGAAGCGAATTTCGAAATTGAGACAATAAGCAAGGTGACTGGAGAAAAGTTAATGGAAATGAATAAGAAAAGTAATCATTGAGACGGCGAGGAAATAAAAATTGATAGATAATTGAATAAACGTAAGTATAAGTGGAAGGAACAATACACGGGAGGTGAAATCTTATACATATGGATGTTTACTACTAAATTTTTCCAATTAAAAAAATACACATGAGATGAAGAAAAAATATTCGGAGGAAGGCGCATTACGTCGAAATCAGAAATATCAATCTACAACAAATAAATGTTTGTTTATTTTATAGAACTCCACATTGTAATCTGGGTTCAATAGTATAATATACGTATTTAATTTGTACATTTTTACAACGCTTATATTAAGAGAAAAAACAAAATTATATATATATATATATATATATATATATATATATATATATATAGTATTTACGCCCGGCGTTGCCCGGGTTGTTTGAGATGTATGCGTAGCAAAAAAAACCCAAAAAACGATCAATTTTTTTTTAAATTTGACATGTATTATGACCTCTTAACATTTATCGTCTTCGGCTCAACTGAAGTTATTAAGTTCGATGCATTTCCAAGGAACCTATATATAAAATCACACACGTTTAGACCTCAAATTACCGTAGGAGTTTTGTAGAGTTTTTCAAGGTGAAATTGTTGAACTTAGACCCCTTAACAGCCAATTTTCTGGCCGAAAAAAAGATTACAAAGACTTTCCCAAATCTCAGTAACATGCACATCAAATATCGAGTCTGTAGAAATAAAATTGACGGAATTATGACGTAGGGAAATGTACACAGAAACAGACACAGAGACATACACCCATACACACAGACACGTTCAATTTTATAGATATACTAGCATTTCAGCCCGGCGTTACCCGGGGGTTTGGAGATGTATGCTGAGCGAAAAAAAACAATAAAAAACAGCCCATTTTTTTAAACTTTGACCCATATTCTGACACGTTAACTTTGTGTTTTGGGGGCTCAAATGAAGTTATTAACTTAGATCCATATCCAAGGAACCTCTATCTAAAATGTCAAGTGTTTAGACCGAATTTTTTTCGTAGAGTTCTCAAAATACAAATCGTTGAACATTGACCCTTTAACAGGCAAACTTCTGGCCGACAACCGATCACATCGATTTTTTCAAATCTCAGTACCCTCTATATCAAATTTAGAGTCTGTAGACAAAAATTCACATAGTTATTGCGTAGGGAAATGTACACAGACAGACACGCACACATACACGTTCAATTTTATAGATTTATAAGCATTTTGGTCCGATGTTGCCCGTCGTTTGGAGGTGTATGCTGAAAAAACCGAAAACAAACAACAAAAATTTATTTTTAAAAAATTGTATCCCTATTATTTTTCCTTACGCTTTATTGTTTTAGGTTCAAATTAAGTTAATAAGTTACATCTATGTTCAAGGAACCAACATCTAAAATTTCAAGGGTTTAAATCAAAAATTGTCGGGAGAATTTGGTAGAGTCCTCAAGGGTCACATCGTTGAACTTTGCCCCCTTAATAGCCAAATTTCTAGCCGAAACCCGACCAAAAAGATTTTCCCAAATCTCAGTACCCTGTATATCAAATTTCGAGTGTGTAAATTAAAAATTGACATACGTATAACGTACGGAAAGGTAAACAGACACACATACACACAGACAGACACACAGACACACAGAGACAAAAAATATTCGCTTTTACAGATATACTAGTATTTAATCCCGGCGTTTCCCGGGTGTTTGGATGTGTATGTTGAGTAAAAGGAAGTAGTGGGAAGGCAGGTTCGAACCCGTTCCGGCAAGGAGGAAACGAACGGAGTAAAATCTTATGTTTATGCTGTTACACCCAACGCCAAACCGGAAGAGGATAACTTTAAAAAATATCGGCGAAAAAGTGCCCCCATCTGTAGAAAAGTACCCAGTTGAAGGGGAAGATATTAATGTTTTTAGCCAATTTTCCGATATTTGTCGTATGAAACGATACTAATCTTGGTAAAATTCGTCGCCTTTGTCAAAAGATTTAGGCAGACATGCATACATACATACATACATTTATATATTGGCAACTAAAAAATTTCAACCGATGAAACAGCCTGCCATATCCCTGAATACCCTTTATGTAAAATTTAAAATATTTAGACCAGAAATTGTCTTAGTAATTGGGAAGAGACCACAGAGGTCAATTTTTTTAAAACTTTGATCCCTATTATGACCCCTTTAAATGTATTCTTTTGGGTTCAAATTAAGTTATTAAGTTAGATCCATGTTCACGGAACCTATATCTAATATTTCAAGTGTGTAGACCCGAAATTGTCGGAGGAGTTTGGTAGAGTTCTCAAAGGTCAAATCGTTGAACATTGACCCCTTAATAGCCAAATTTCTGGCCAAACACCGATGATATCAGTTGTCGCAAATCTCAGTATTCTGTATATCAAATTTCGAGTCTTTAGACTAAAGATTGACAGAGTTATTGCGTAGAGAAATGTACACAGACACACAGACACACAGATACACAGACACGCTCACTTTTATAGGTATATACAGGGCGGTCACAAAGTCTGGCTACATAATCTACAGGATTTGGATTATCTTATATGAATCAAGCATCAGTTTTTGAGTGGCATAAGAAATTCAAGGAAGGCAGAGAGTCTTTTAGGGATGGTGAGAGATATGGGAGGAGTAAGGAAGTCAGAACACCAGAGTTGGTTGGTCAAATGTAGATTATGTAGCCAGACTTTGTGACCACCCTGTAGACTAGCATGGGTACCCGTCGTTGCCCATGTGTCTGGAGGTGCATGCTGATCAAAAACTAAACAAAAAACAGAAAAAAAACACCGTCAATTTGTTTTAATTTGACCCATATTATGCCACCTTAAAATTAATTGTTTTGGGCTCAAATCAAGTTATGAAGTTAGATCCACATCCAAATAACCTATATCTAAAATTTCAATTGTTTAGACCTAAACTTGTCGGAGGCGTTTGGTAGAGTTCTCAAAAGTCAAATCGTTGAACTTTGACACATTAACAGCCAAATTTCTGGCCGACATCCGATTACATCGATTTTCCCAAATCTCGGTACCCGCTATATCATATTTCGAGTCTGTAGACTAAAAATTGACAGAGTTATTGCGTAGGTAAATATGCACAGACAGACATCCACACAGACACACAGGCAGACTCACAGGCACGTTCACTTTTATAGATATACTAGAATTTAAGCCTGGCGTTGTCCGGGTGTTTGGAGGTGTTTGCTGAGCCAAAAAAAGTCCATTCTTTTAAATTTGGTCCCTTTTATGACCCGTTAATATATATGGTGTAGGACTCAAATCAAGTTATTAAGTTAGATCAATGTCCAATGAATCTATATCTAAAATGTCAAGTGTTTAGACCCAAAATTGTCAGAGGAGTTGTGTAGAGTTCTCAAATGTCAAATCGTTGACCTTTTACCCCTTTAATCGCCTAATTTCTGTTTGAAAACCAATCGCATCGATTTTCCCAATTATCAGTACCCTGTATATCAAATTTCGAGTCTATAGGCTTTAAATTGACAGAGTTATTGGGTAGGGGAATGTACACACACGCACACAGGCACGTTCACTTCTTTATATATATATATATATATATATATATATATATATATATATATATATATATATATATATATATATATATATACCGAGATAGAGAGGGAGAGAGAGATGAGAAAATAAAACAATTTTGAACTGCAAATAAAACTGCTTAATTTTATATATTATTTGAAAATATACAGCACACCCAAATGGCAAAGTCTTTATTGCGAGAAGTTGTAAAGAATACCACTCTTACTATAGGTCCTTTAAGAGGACACAATAAAATTAGCCAATCATAATTGTAACAAAGTTAGAATTTGTTAGTTAATGCGCTAGAGGAAGTAAAAATATATGATATTTAGTCATAAATTACAAAACCTTTTCAAGTAAATAACTATATATATATATATATATATATATATATATATATATATATATATATATATATATATATATATGTAGGTCTCTATGTGTATTATGTGCCGATGAGTGTCATAAATAAGGTCTTGTATCATAATATTTTCGATAAGAAGCGATAAATGATAATCGAAATGATCAGATAGAATAGGAAAGAGGCGATTTTAAACAAATTTAAAACCTTACACAACCTAATACTAATAGATTATTTCAAAAGTGTAATTACGACGCAAGAAAAATAGCCCAAAATATAAAATCAACCGTGTTTTTTTTATATATGAACACAAATATAAGCAAGTCATTATTACGGCACAAACATTTAAATCAACCATATAAAACTTACACTAGCTTTTTTGATATCAGGGAGAGGGGCGTTGGAAATGAATCTTTCTTTTCAGAGCACAATTTATCTTTAGGACTGGACTATTGTAATGTAAACATTAATTCAAAGAATTTTTTAACATTAATTTCATAAAGTGAACAGTAGATACTCTACACTGCAATCTAGACAGAAATATATTGTAGATTTAGTTACTGCAGAAAGGAATATACTGCTTACGCGATGAGTATTTTACTAAAACATGCAGTTAATCGATGTTATCTAAAAATTGGCGATTTCACCAATTCCTGTAGAAATAAAGATATGGAAGTTTGAAACTTTCGTAGATGATCCACCGATCCCGGGCTACGTCGGGTGTTTCTCCTACTATCAACTAGGATTCCACTGCAACAACTGTGTTCTCGTTCTTTTGTAGGAGATAGGGTTATGGCAGAAACTGGCGCAGCATAATAAGATATACACTCATGAGCAAAAAAAAAAAAAAAAAAAAAATAGGGCAATACTGAAAGAGGGATGAAATCGATTTTTCAATATTTTCCCATGATTTTTGTAACATTTCAACTTAAAATATCTATTTTGCAGATCACTATTACTTTAGCATATAATAATAAGTGGAAAATAATCCTAAAAATGATGAGAACAGAGTTTGTTGAAGATACAAATAAAACGAATTGAAGGAATAATGCAGTCGAAAATGACCTACAAGCAGATTTTTAATAGTTTAAGAAAAGAAAATGTGAACACATCTCTTTCTGCAGTGAAATAAATTGGTCAAATATTCGAAGTCGAATGCTTAGTAAAAAAGAAAATCTGGATCTGCTCGCCCAAGAACATCCACTTTGAAGTACAACCACAGGCGTAAATTTTCTGTTTTGAAGGATCGAAAGAAAACCTATGTTGACCATCGCAAAAAATTCCAAACGTGGGCTGGAAATTCTCCTTCTAGACATATAATATCTAAACGAATGAAAGGAACAATATTTTCTTCTAAAAGGTGTGCAAAGAAGCCATTTTTTAGGACGAACATCAATGATAATAAAAAATATTTTTCTCATGTTATGACAATAAAGGTACAGACTAGTTCAGGACTGTTAACTGAAATCGGTTCTGATAGGCATATATTAACGTTGAGACGAATCTTTATATTAGAATAGTCCATAGGAAACTTCTGGTTACCGTATCAAATGCCTTGCTCAAATAAAAAAAAACTGATAAAACGGAATACGGTGTCCAATACATTTCTCCTTCAAGTGGCAAGTAGGGAAAATCATGTTCGTGATTTCTCTTCCCGGACGAAAACCACTTTTAATTTCCTGAAAGAAAGATGGACTTTAACAATCCATGGAGCAGATTTTTAGAAAATACTTGCTTATACAAACTTATCCCCCAATGTACGAGGAATTCATCCGGAATACCATCAAGCCATGGCGCCTTACCAAATTAACTTTCTTGATTTCATCTCTTAATCTTTAGGAACGGCATTTCATGCTAAGCTTCTAGTGTGGTTAAAATCTATTTGAGAAGTTTTTATCAACAGTCGAATGTTTGTCAAACAAATCAAAATAATACTCAGCGAAAGGTCCTTTATCAGAGTAGTTCGAACACTCCAGATGAAGGAAGATGTTGACAATGTTCAAGTACCAACAGCTTATTTAAGTAGATTGCATATGTATTTGGAGTCTTTACGATCGGAGGGCACCTGGAATTGGTTATCGATTTACGCCTTCTCGGATGTTTAATTTCGCGCATTCGAAATTGGAGTAGAACTTTGTTTGTTGGAAGTGACTGTTTGAGGAATTCCCAATAATCAAGAGAGGCCGATAACATTTTATGATGCAACTTACTTTAAGTACATGATAGTTGAGTTATTTCAGAATCATTACAATCAAACAAATCCTGATGTTTAGATTTGCGGAAGCCAAGAACATTTATACTTATATAATAAAATGTAGTTTGACAATCCACCCACGGTCCATCAAAAACCAGAGAATTAAATACGAATCGAAGTTTGCATGTACATTTGGGGTATCCAGTTTAGATACATTAACCGGACTTGGAATCTTAATACCACGACCTAATACAAATGCTTAGCTTTCCGCGTACCAAAAAGTGATCTTTGCTGCATTCAACCCCACGCATGCCACGCATGCCACGCATACTGCAACCATCTTGTAAATGTGCTATCCTGGAAATAATGTAATCAACCAAGCAATGTTGTTTTGCACGATATGTCCAAGTAAACCTAGGAACGTCTAACGGCCCTGAAAGTCTTAGAAATAGCAAGGTAATGAAGGAAGATTTGTGTATTTTTTGTAACGCACGCTGATTGGAACACATGCACACAAAAACACATGGAAATAACAACAAAGTATCGGGCCGGAAATATTTAAAAAAATCAATAATAAACATAAAGAGAATATATTGTACATTTACCAAATACTTATATATATATATTTAATTTTCTATGGAGAAGTAACAGTTTGCATTTAATTTAAATATTTCCGATGGCAAAGTTTGTAAAAACAGATATTTTGTTATTTTTTATATTTTATACTTAGAATATGTTTTTTCGTAATGTTTATTTGCATATATAATACTGATTAATTAGATATTTTATTATGAAAAACTTGTAGTTTGTAATGTATGTGAATATAAAATAAATTTGTATGCAATGTATTTAAAAGCAAAAGTGTTTTCCTTATGGAACGCACGTTGACGAAAAACACACGGACACAGAAACACGTGCACATCTTAAAAAGTAACGAACAAGAATAAATAAGAAAGTAAAAAGAAATGTAAATATATTGTAATTTCATCGAATGCCTATTTACCTTTAATTTTCTTTAGGGAATTTGCGGTTTGTATATAATTTACATATTGCCGATAGCAAAGTATGCAAAAAGTAAAGTTTTGTTTTTGAGATTTTCTTCGTAGAATTGTTGTTATGTTTATTTAAGTGAAAAATGTTGATTTAATAGTTATTTAATTATTTAAACGGAACATACAGTTTGTAATGTTTATGAACATCTAACAAATGTGTTTGCACAGAATTTAAAGGCAAAAGTAATGTTTTCTTAGGTAAAACACGCTGACTAGAACACACGTTCACTGCACAATGAAACACATATATGTGCAAACTAATACCGCGACAGAAATATATCAAAAGAAAAAAATGTAAATATATTGTAAATGTACTGAACATCAATATATATTCAATTTTCTCAGAAGAAGTTGCAGTTCCTGTAATATTTAATACATCTAATCAAAATTATCTAAATCATTAGTTGTGTTTTTGTTTACATACATAATCAGGATCGAACAAAAAACGTAGTGGGAAATTTATTGAAGGTCTAAATATGTGTACACATTTTTCAACGTAAAAGTTGTTCTGTGAAATGTTTAAATATATATATAATATTTTTCTGCTTTGCAATAGTTATAAAAACAAATGTTATTAAGTATCAGATCCATTGCTGCGACAAATAATGTGTCTTTGTAACGCCATTTTTTTGTATTTAAGTAACTGTTCGTTTATTTAGAGAAGAATACATTTTTCTTGTATGAGAATATTCATAGTCCAGCCAATGAGAGTTGCCGAAATTAAAGAGAGGCGGGAATTATTAAATTTGAACTGGGAAAAGGAAAGATAAATGTATGCCTATAAGTTTATGATTCGGCTGTGAAGGGTTCCAGGGCAATATACGTATAATATGAATATTTTTCCAAGTGATTACTGGGAGTGGGAGGATAAATTTAGATTTGGAGGTAAAAAAGGTAACTACTTCGGCAAAGATGGTGCGATAAAGGTTATGCTGATCCTAAGACTAAATGTAGGATTGTGTTATAACGAATGAATCCGTCTATAATGCCGTACTAAAGTTACATAAAATAGTGACTAATTGTTTAGACATAATACACTTGTACGTGGCATTTCTTTTTCCAAAATAAAAAGTTTATATATATATATATATTTATATATATATATATAAGAAACGATGTATATACATTAACTATACGTTTGTCATGTACACCGTTATTTTGAGAGGTTGAAACTAGTACAATTATATAGTTGGCGATTTAAAACTCATAGTTAAGAGTAATTTCGTATTGTAGAGAAAACATATGCATTTAATTTAAATACAAATTTTCAATGAAACTAAAGTTTAGCTTGATTATTAATTCCATTTTATTTGGTTGTGGTAAGTCGTATTAAAGATGGTAGTATTCTTATATAATAAGAGTTGAGGCAAGAAAAACGTCAGGCGATACTTCGTCACTTAGCAACGCCAATAAATTTTTACAGGGGAGTTCGTCCATAATTAGTCCACTTGTAAACGAATAAAAGTTTATGCGACATACACTAATCATGAACACTTTCTTATATGTCCATGCAAGATGTGCGTATCCTTTTATAGTTAATAATTAAATCAAGGGTCCAGTTTGAATCAAGAACGATTAATCGCCTTCTACTTATTTTTTCATATTAAATGTCCTTGGACAAGTTACTAGTTAGATCTTAGTTACACGTTTTGTTCAATAATATTTCATCAAATAGTTCATAGAATAGAATTATTCAGTTCATATTTCCGCAAAGAAAACACATGCAATCACTCTATCAATAGGTTTGTCTTTTTTAATTACCTGCTCTGTATGCCATTGCTTTTTGGGGGTAAACCTTTTTTTCAGGTTGTTCAGTACATTTACCGGCGGAAAAGTAATGCATTCAGGCATTGTTTTCAATCCCCTCTGCTCATACGATTGGCTTTTCTGGGGTCAATTTTGTTTTTAAGTATAATTACTCCAGGTCATTTGTCGACCGAAATCTGTATTCAGTTAATCTAAGAACGATCATTTGCGTTTTATAATTGTATATTTTCAATTATTCCATCATTGCTGATGGTCTTATTTGCGGTCAAAGTTCATATAGTGCAGTTATTTTGTTCATTCTCAACTAAAAATCATAATAAAAAGCAAAGACAATTTTATTTGTTTCATAAGTTTATCACCTCTATCCTCGTATTAAAGATACGTTCTTCAACTTAGTCACGATATCTACATCTTTTCTGATTGGTAACATTTCTGTTTCAGGTAAGAATGGATGAGGACCATCTTCGCTTCCGGTGCAGATAGCCTTGAGGCGTTTCTTACTGTTAAGCCATTTTACTTGTTTTCTCACAGACCACATCGCCGTTACCAACATCACAATCAAATCCATTATCATGCTTATCAAATTCCTACTACGCATGGAATTTGCCCTTTGAATCTATAACAGCTAGGTTTTCTAACCTAATATGCAATTCCTCTAACTTAATTATCCATTTTCTTTAACATTTTTTGTAATTCCAGTTCAGCCCGTGGAGAAATCTCCCAGAAAGTTGGGTCCACTATTTGGTGAAGTTACTCAGCAAGACATTTATTGCCCCAACTAACGGGTTTCTATTAGATACCGCTAATCAGACTAGATATACGCGGGCAAACTTACGTTGCACAATGAAGTAGCGAGCATTTTTGGAAGGCGTGTCTTTTTCATTGAAAAATTCTTACACCGAATTATGTCTGCCTGGCGGATGAGAAAGAGAGGTTCTATTATTTAAAGAAAAAAACGTGATTTCAGTAATTATAGTCAACCAGGTATGACTTGAACCAAGAGTGGCAGTTGTTTATAATATTCAACAAAAGAAAAACGACCTGAGGCATCATATCTAAAAGGGTAGCATTGTGTGAGGACATTTGAATTTGAAAAAAAAATATTATCGGTCAAAACGTATATTGCTCTCTCGCTCCCTCTCTCTGTTGTCTAATCACCCCCGATTTCACTCTCTTCATTGAAAATTAAGAATTAAATTATACTTTATTATTTTAAAACAGTCGTGGCGTTCGACTTCGTCGAAAGCAGACACGCGGTAGTTTGGTCTAGTCGCTGGTGACGACAAACGTTGGTCGACTATCAGTTAATTTAAATATGTTCCGCCATTTCTAAATGTAAAATAATTAATATATTTTTACAGAAAACATTTGTTTGAGTACACGTTATAGTTAATTAAAATGATTATCCCATTAGGAAACCGAAGCAACTAATAGGGAATTAATTAAAATGAATGTTTAAAAGAATATACAAATTAGCTAGATATTTTGCTAGTGAATGCAATTCTACAAGCCATATATGAGACAATTGTGTTTCTTTTTAAATAAATAGTAAAAACGTTTTTAATATGAATATCAACAGACTCAAAAGAAAACGAATTTATAGGAGTATATATATATATATCTTTATATATATATGTGTGTGTGTGTGTGTGTGTGTGTGTGTGTGTGTGTGTGTGTGTAAAGTGAGAGAGGGAGGAAGAGTGTGATTTCCACGGGAATTCTCGATATGCACACTGTATATCAATACGTAGTTTGTTTTCTACTTTTTATTTTGGTTTTGGAAACTCCAATCGCGTGATGCTAACTGATTAACTCGGGTTGATTTACTGAAACACAGTGACTCACTACATGTTCACGAAGATAAGAATTCTTTGAATGTATGCTGTCTGCAGAGGAATAAAATACTACAGTTATATACAAAAACGTATTGCATATCCTGACTCATTAACAAAAGAAAAATATATTCAGACATTTCACGAGGCTTTTTGCAAGATTGGGCCTTCGTTACCAGACAGTAATTTTCATTTTTGTTTTTGTTTCACAAAACTAAAGAAAATAGCATTGCATGGAAATATACTTGTCTCGTTTTCAGTATAACCAAACAAAAATTGCGAGTTTTTTTTTCATATATATATTATAATAACACGCGATTTAAACATATACATAATGATTAGCAGAATCACCTGAAAGTAAAACTAATGATGTAAACCCAACCCTGGAACAAAAACTAACTTTTTATGTAAACGTTAATAAAGTAATCTGAGTTTTACGTATTATTAATGTTTCTTATGATTTATTTCAGTGGATATACACTAATAAGAACACACTATGTTTTTACAAAGGTAACGATGCATATTTCATTTAAATATTTATTTTTAAAATTTCTAAAATTTACCATTTTGTAATATACTTCTAATATTACATAATAAGTATAAACTAAGTTTATATAAATTACTATACCACCCGTGTATCGTTGAGCCAGTATATCTAATAGTTAGCTGTATTGAGTATACAAGAATGTTTTGTATAAATGGACAAGTAAGTGTATAGAATTATTGTATAAACGCGAAAAATTAAATACACACGCGCGTGCGAAGAACATGACAGCGAGTAAAATCAATATGGAGTGCATTGGATAATAAAGGTTGAACTTCATTGATCTGATATTAAAAAAAAAATCCTTATATTAGAGGGGTGATATCTGTTGAAAAATTGAAAGAACAACGAGCAGAAAAGAAACACAATAGGAGAGTGTGCACTGTTAAAGTTCACTCTAGATTTTGTATTTGGTTACAACTTTAAACATATTAGTAAATAATAATTAACTGATTAAATATTTAACGACGAGACTTTTACCAAAATAATCTAAAAAAAAGTGAAATTCTCCGTCACACATGACTTGAAGCTTTATTACATAGTAGCGAGGGGTACCCGGCGTTGCCCGGGTGTTTGGGTGGTTAAAAAAGTAAGTATGAGGATCGAACCCGAACCCTTGAGGCAAAGTTGAAAATTAAAGTGTGAAAAAAAAAGTGTGATGATAACCATTGCCCCACCGGGCTAAAGGAAAAAGGTTTGAATTTATTTAATTAGTTGGATTGAGCAGGTGACCGTTTTAAATGAGGTCAATTTTGACTGTGGGATGATATTCATTTACTGCTGAACGCCCCCCCCCTAAGATGTTATAGGATAAAGACTAACCCACCTGCGGCGAGCGGCAAATATTGAATATTTATCTTCCCGAAATCGAGCAAACTAAATATACAGGCGCGCTTCGTTGTTAACTGTGAGATATTACGATGTGTATGTGATATAAAATGTTTTAAAAAGTTGTGAACCGACCGACCGCTTCTCTGAAAGAAGCCTTTTGTAGACACACAGAAAAAGCGAACCCACATACATACATACACACATTTTCGCTTTTATATTTATAGATTTTAAAAATGTTTAGAACTTGTAACCTCCACCCTGTCACCAAACCGAACAAAAATATCTAACGATTCCCAGTCTTGATACCGCTACGTATTCAAAAAGTGGGTGCTCACGTTTCGTAAACTTTATGTAGGGAAATGATTTTTCTCTGTGAAATTCTGAATTCCTATAATTTGTAAACCATTCCTTTCTTATATATAACATTTAAATACCGTTAAAACATATTAATGTACAAGTAGATTTTGATAACTTTTAAGGGGGCAAACTACACTCGATTAGGTCGCATAATACCAAATATTTGTTTTTCGTATGTAATTTGATGTATTAGGTAATTTACATTAGAAACTAACATATCTATTTTATTTTTGCTTGATAACGATTCCAACTAGAAAGGAAAAATGGAATTACAAATAATCGCAGATACATTATTGTGACGCGGAAACATATAATTTTAAATCACACTCTATATTTCTATCAATACAATTTAATCATGTAACACTTGGGTATAAATATGTAAATTCATCAAGTTGTTTCTTTTTACATTAAAAAATATATATTTAATTGTTTTTTAAAAGTTTGAAAACGATTTTAGTTTAGAATAAGAATACACTCAAAATAATCATTTTTTAAAGAATTACGCTCGCTAAAACGGCGCATGTTATTTTTTATCATTTTCGGTTTTGTAAAGAGTTTGATATTATTATGTGTTGTTAATTATTTTCATAAGATAAACAACGTGTAAACGTTTGCGGAAACTGATCTTAGATACTTTACCGTCTTTAAACTCTCAATGCCAGAAAAAAAAACTGACGTTAAAGAGTAAACATGTTTGTTTCGTTTTTTGATTTTAATCGATTTCAACTTGCATTTAAAAATACAAATGAAATCGTGACATTCAGAAAAAAGATTACGCGGTCTTTTTGACATTTTTTCAAGCAAAAAAATTAATACCCATGTAGTCGCTCAAGCCGACATTTGCCTTTGTAGAAATGCAAGTAAATATAATGTTTTTCACCATTCTATATTGTGTAGTACATAAATACAAAATTTAATTAGTATTTTAGTTTACACAAACAGCGGTAAAAACGTTATTTTTGAATTATTATATTTAAACTAAAACATTTAAAACACGCAATTTGCAACGCATACCGGGGGTTTAATCATTATTATTATTATTATTATTATTATTATTATTATTATTATTATTATTATTATTATTATTATCATTATTATTATTATTATTATTATTATTATTATTATTATTATTATTCATGCTTACAAAGTTGCCATCGAGCGAGGACCACTTTCAATATCTGATCGGATACTGCCCTGCAGCTTTTCTGTGTCCTAAGTTAGTAAATGAGAATTGCTGAAGGACCTAGACAATTTCATTCTTATTATTATATTAATTAATTTTAATTATGTTTTTTATTTCTATATTAATTTTATCCCTATCCAGTGTGCTACTCATAAGAGGTGGGCAGAATTTACTCTACTTTAAACACCGACATATTTCTAACTCTGCCCTCGTGAGGAGGCTTATTAATATTAATTAAAGCTATCAAATTTGTTATTAGTACTTTATTATATTTATCTACGAGCGGGGGTACCCGGCGTTGCCCGGTTGTTTGGAAGTGTGTGTGTGAGAGGGGTGAAGTAAAGAATAAGCGAATATATTACCCTGTTTAAATAAAAGTACAAACGATGTTAAATATCTGTAAAAAATCGGCAAAACCAAAACAAAACAAGATAAAAAACAGCGAAAAAAAACGTACAACTTAAAAAAAAAAGAAATGGGAAAAACAGAAAGCATATATCAAGGGAAAAGATGATGAACGTGTTCTGAAAAACGAAAACAAAAAAAAGAAAAGCGTTAAGCGAAAGGCGAAAAAATGCAAAAATAACCCTTCGATTCGCTTAAATCCAATGTTTCGTTTCACCCAGTCCATTCCATTTTTTTTAAATCAGCTACAAAATGAAATAAAGCGAAAATCCCTTCGGGTTTTTAGTCAAGTACAAAGCGAAATAAAGCGAAATAAAATAGCATAAATAAACCTTCGATTCGCTTAAATCCAATGGTGCATTTCGCCCAGTAGAAAACATAGAACAAAAATGAACGTTAAAAAGGCCATTCCATGTTTTAAGCAAGTACGAACCCAAACGGGTGTGTATTCATACTGCCCCTTGTGAACGGATCCACAACATAGTAAGCGGTAGCGAGTGTAGGAGGAATTTATTAGATATATTATTATTTTACAACTTCCATTGATTCTTACCGATTTTGGCTGTGGACTGTCAACAGAAAAAAACGATTATCGAGGAAGTGTAGAGGTAATATGCCTATAACATACCTCAGATAATGTGCTGCAGTTTGTATTTGCATGAAATATCTTGATTTTCAATTGTATTAAAGTCAAAATCATAGGGAAAAATGAGATCATATTATATATATATATATATATATATATATATATATATATATATATATATATAGGGATTAATGTTTTTGTTTGACCTATTTCTATTACCATTGTCCTAACTATTTATTACATTATTTTTCCCTTAAACTAATTATTTTTATTTTCGGACCATTTATTATACATATTGAGCTCAATTTCGTCTTTTTTATGTTTGAATTAAACACTAATACGTTGCAACCATTTTTTCAAATAAGTATTTGGTTACAACCTAAGAATGACATTGTTGTACGGAATTAACGCAGTACAAACTACAAATTTCTAGTTTTTTTTCAACATCTTTCATTTTCATTTCGATTATTCTGTGTCCAAGGCGGGAGTATGGTTTAAATATAAGCAATAAAACATAAAAAAACAAAAAGAACACCGTTTTATGTGTCAAAAACTCACATAAGCTTCAAATACACACATACACATTCACACACACCCACACGTACACACACACACATATATATATATATATATATATATATATATATATATATATATATATATATATATATATACACATATCAATTGGTATATAATGCGACGTCATTGAGAATGTTGTTAAGAAGCACAATTATTAAAAATAGAAGTGTATTAATCTATGCATTGCATTCAGTGCATTTTCAATTTGAATTCTCCTTTGTGTTTAAGCATCCTTCCATTATCTCCACTGGCCTGGTTATATTGTTTTTTTATGTATGAATCCATTACTTTCGGAGACTAATTTCGATTATATTTAAAAAACGAAAGTGTGCAAATTGTTCTCTTTATGATTTAAATACAATTGTTATTGTATTAGAAAAATATAGAGTCTAATGTCATTTTTTTACAGACCGTTCAATATCTTAAGTTGCGAGATTTGTATATGTGTCACGCGATATAGTAAACGTGAGTTAAAATTAAACGGGTGTGTGTGGGGGTATATATATATATATATATATATATATATATATATATATATATACATATTAATACATACATATACACATATATATATATACATATACATATACATATATATATACATATATATATATACATATACATATATACATATACATATACATATACACATATATATACACACACACACACACACACACACATATATATATATATATATATATATATTGAGTTTCTCCGTCTAGTATTTCGTAAATGTTCATAATACATGTATGGATAACCGCTTACAGATATGCATTCTATACGGGTCGATAGAACATATATCATTTCATAAAAAAACATGTTTTCAACAGCAAAAAATGGGACATCGTATGGGGAATTATATCTTGTTATAGAGGAAAACAATTCCTTAATTAATCTGGGAATCTTTATTGAGAAACTGGAAAAAGCTTTAATGTGCATTACTTCTGAAGTAACAACCCGAAGTCTCGGGTTATATTTTCGGACAATTTTTTTCCACAATTTTTTCTAGTTGAAAAATTGCATGCGTATTTAGATTGTCTTTCCGTCCGTAAAGAACCAATCGAGGTCTTATCTCCAACGCTCCAATTCGCTACGTGCGTCTCGCGCTTTCTCCTACGCTCTTCTTTCTTCTCTCACCGTATTCCGCTCATATATGTTCAAAATAACTAGTTGTGCTTACGTTATCTAATTACAGAAAGAGCTAGCACGTATCTTTCAGTCATGTTTTTTTTTTACTAAAGGATTTCTATCACCAAGTTTGAAAATGTATGTGTTTATCTACCATATAATTTACTTTGATGTTTTTAAGTGAACTTACTTTTTTAATAAACCTTAATTTCTTTCAATGTATTCCCTCTGCATACCTGTTTTTATTTATAACAGTTTGCAAAATAATAGTAATGTCTGTCAGTTTACATTTGAACTCTTTTATTATTATAATTTATTTTCCAAAATGTTCCTATCAGCAAGGCAAGCTGATGTCTCTCCGGCATAATCTAACAAATATATAAAAATCACATGTTTAAATATTTGTTGCTGCATTTGGTCAGAACTCTGTGGTTATATTTTACAATTTTCTATTTTTAATTCAGTTTTAGTAGCACGAGAAGAAAGTTATATACTCGTTCTAAAAAGATATTTGTATGTGTGTTGTAACTTCAGAAGCTGTTAATATTATAATATTTTTAGATAGATATAAAAACAATGCGTTTATCATTGCTGCAATAAACTTATGATCGAATACACGCAAATAATATGTGTCAAAATTACGTTGCATCTAATTGATAACACACGATAAAAACTGTAATTGTTTATACATTTTATTTGTCGTCGATTATATGAAAAATATATATCGTGACATAACATATTTTGTAATTGGGGTTGTGTCCTAACTATTAATAGACGTGCACTGCGAGTAATACTGCTTTATTACTTTTATTTATTTAATGCTGAAAATTGTAGATTTTTCTTATATTGTGCATGAAATAGTGGTGGTATTATGAATAGAATAATCAGAAAAACTCCAAAGTTTTTTTTTTTCAACCAATTTAAAATCAATAAAATATAAATTTTATATGTTATGCAAACTTATAGATTTTCCTACTTCCTTTTTCTGGTCCCATCTACTTGTCGGTTCCAGAATCAGTACTTTAATTCAGTCTCCATACAAAGTGTAACGAGTTCATTTTATTAAAACATCATAGATTGCCCATAGTTTCGACGTTGTATCCTTCTATTTGAAAAGTAATGTTTAAATTGAACGTCTGCTTAACCAAACTTAGAAACACGATGCAGTATAACGTTCTTTGTCATAGAACTCTAAAGGGTTGCTGGCGACCGGAGAAGCAAAACAGCTCTAATTGTCTGGTAGATCTTCGAAAAAACCAACAGCTTATATTATTCATGCTTACCCCTCATTCTTGATCCTACACATTCTCTTGTTTCCCTTTACGTCTACTAGTTAGTGGGCAATGTTCAACTTGCCAGAGTAAAATACACCGAATAAAATATCTTACTTGTCTCCAATGATGGGTTTCATTACGTAGGTTAATCGCAACATGGCTCTCCCTTCAAATTAGGCAATACTGCTTAAAATTAGAGCAGATCCCTCGGTTTGAACCACTAGGCAGATTTATTTTCTACTTCCAGCATGCGATCTTAGTCTGGAAAATTATGTAGTATAGCAATATCCGGCATCCACATGACTAGAAATCATCTGCTACACAGCATATGTTTACAAAATTCGCTTCCAAGAGAATGTTGTTTTGGCACGGATAAATGTGTTTTACTGCATTCATGGCATGTCGAACTATTTATTTAAACACGGTACGATTTAAAAGTTACAATCTGTGGAGGCGTATATCTATTTGACGTTTATCCGCAATTAGCCAAAAACAATTAAATGTGCCAACACATTATGTTGAATATTAGTTTCGTGTGTAACTTCAAACATGTTACCCCTTAAATTTCTGATTAAAATATATGTACCACCTAAGTATTTTACTTAGACGTCACTTGATGGACATCTTTCTAACGGCTAATTATACGTATGAATTGTATTACGATTTAATTTTAACCCCCCTGAAAGTTAACTACATGGCTTTAGAAGTTTTTTCTGCGTCTTACTTTAATTTTTTTTTCACATACTATGAAGTAACAAACAATTGGTTAGCATATTTTGAAGTAACAAACAATTGGTTAGAAATAGGCACTGTCATAAAAACGTGCGCGAAAAGTAAACAAAACAATAAACATGTAATTACAAAATATAATGTAATATAATATTATATATATACATATATATATATATATATATATATATATATATATATATATATATATATATATATATATACCTTTAATATACTTACGTGTTAAAGTCCAATATACCTTTAAATGAAATACGCGGAAGTTTCTCTAGAGCTCGCTCGGCTATAATCTCGTCAGGAGGAAAATCGATAGCGTAAGAAAATAATATTATCTCAAAAGTTTAAAGAGTTCTAATGGGGAACTATTGAATGTTCACAAAATTACGGGAGCAAACTAAAATTAAATTTATTGTCGTTTAAAAACGATTAAAATATTTGCACAACGAGGGGGAAACTAGTTTTTTGCGTTCTTGTCTGGAATAAGATGTGGCCCCACTTTATATTAGTAAACGCATCACTGCATCTAAGACGAAACCTCGTTTGTCTACGGAGGAGGCGTTTATACAAGACGATATTAATAATTTGACGGAGAAGCTAGAGGTGTATATAAGTAACCGTCATTACCTCTGGTCCGTAGTGAAGGGTTTCCTGCCCTTTTTTGATTTTTTCCCGTTTTTTTTCAAGTATTTATCTATGGGGATGAAATTGCTAGGCAACCTGCTTCCCAAAATAATAATAAACAACTTGCTCTTCTGGTTTGTAGAAGATATGGGTTTGCACCCATTAATGGAATCAAACATATTTTCAATTTTTCGAAACTGTACTCATAGAAATTAAAAAATAAAGTTTTATCTAGGGGGCTAAGGGTTTGATATCCCTTCAACCAGTATAAATAAAGAAAGAACACTTTCTGGCTTTGAAGTTTTGTTCTCCCACTTAGACATAATTATCGAATTTCCCTGGAAAATATTTCTAGGATGAAATCTCGTTTAATAACCTTAGCTCACCGATATAGTGTTTTTTTTGTTACACAGTGATCACAACTTATCAAGGCCCGGAAGCCACTCAGGGATAAGGGTTATTGCAAGTACATTACGTTAGTATGGAGATTTGATGAATTGTTTACTTAAGGGGGCGGTTCATTAGGCATTTGTTAACATTGGACTTGAAGACATCCAAGTTGTAGTCCGGTGGGAAGCAGGCAGACGGAAGAGAGTTCCACAGGCGTGCAGTTCTAAGAAAGAAGCTTTGTTCATGGAATCCGCGTCTTGATTTAGGCACAGATATATAGTAGGGGAAATTTTTCACAGTGGATTCAGCTAGACGGGTGTTTTTCGTGAAAGATTGGTGAGGGGGGCCAGATATTGGATTTCAGAGGAGCACCTGCCATTGAAATAACGATAAAACAAGGATAGGCTCGCAACGTCTCTTCTGTGGGAGAGAGGTTGCAGGGTAGAGAAAAAGGCATCTCCCACTAAGCCACGAAGTCTATTTTGTACTCTGTCAAGGCATGATAGGCTGTTTTAGCAGCTCCTGCCAATATATGGCAACAGTATCCCATCCTTGGACGTACTTGGCTTTTATATAGATAGAGAATTGCATCAGTAGTGATATATCTTCTGGAGCGGTAGAAGGATCCCACCATCTTTCCAGCGACCTTGGCAACAGACTTGATGTACGTGTTCCATTTCAGATCAGGAGTAAAGGTCAAACCCAGAGCTTGTCAAAACACGGGGCCTCACCCAGACGAGAGCCATCCATCATAATTGATGCCAGATGGGGATCAGAGCGTTGATGATATAAGGATAGGAGTTTGGTTTTGGATGCATTAAAGATAAC
This sequence comes from Euprymna scolopes, assembly GCF_053919585.1. Classification (NCBI taxonomy): domain Eukaryota; kingdom Metazoa; phylum Mollusca; class Cephalopoda; order Sepiida; family Sepiolidae; genus Euprymna; species Euprymna scolopes. The sequence continues at coordinate 120,730,344 of NC_136493.1, read as the reverse complement.
CAGGCACACCTTCCCCCACTGAACCACGCGCTCGAGATCAGAGGAGAGAGAATCAAAGAGAACTTTGTCATTTACAGCGTTTGATGCGTTGCCGTAGATGGTCCTGTCATCAGCATAGATGTCATCGAATCATTTAAGTATGTGTTTAGGGAGGCCATTGATGTAGGTCAGGAAGAGAGTTGGGCCTAGGATTGACCCCTGAGGGACTCCAGCATTTATATTGCAGGCCTCCGATTTTTGTCCAACTACCACTACTCTTATCAGCCTATCGGAGAGAAATGATTTAATGATATAGTTACATTCCTGTTAATCATAGCGACTTTGTCTGGAACATAGCGCACTTTAAAACTATGAAAGTGTTAAAGTCCAATGTCGATATTTACATGTGCAAACCAGAAAATGTGCAGAGGTGGTAATTTTGGACAAAGCGAACAACGTTGAGAAAATGGCAGTTATTCTCAACGAGGTTGCGCAATTCTGGTAAATCGGCCTTGTCGAGTTGATGTATAATACTTGCAAGAACGGGCTAAAATGCAAAGGCGTCTACTTGCACTATCTAAAAATAATGTTTTTTTGCAAGGACGTCTATGACAGGATAAGAGCCTCTGTGTTACAACGTCCCAGAATGTATGGTCTCACTAAAATCCATAAGCAAGGTGTTCCACTGAGATCCATTTCATCAATCGTAGGCTCGGCACAACATTTTTGGCTCAGTGACTTGTGGAAATTGTGTAACCTGTGCGCGAATTATATACCACACACTGTATTCCTGGTACTTTTCGGTTTGTTAACTGTCTACGTGGGTTGGATTCAAATGCAGAAACATCTTTTATGTGCTCGGGCGATGTCTCTATTCTCTTTAGCAACATACCGATGGATGAGTCTATACGTATATGTACCAACGTACTCTATGGTGTTCGGTTGACCTCTCCACGGTTTTCTAAAGATATTCTTATTGAACTGGTGTTAATGTGTACAAAATCTGTGGAGTTTAGTTTTTGTGGTATCATGTATTGTCATGTCGACGGGGTTTCAATGGGGAGTTGGTTGGTCCCAACTTTAACGAGTATTTTTGTCGGATACTATGACTCCGTCCTGTTTAACTCAACAACAAAACCCACTACATACATCAGATATGTTGACGACACTTTTGCTATTTTTCCATCGCGAGGTGAAGCGTCAACATTTTTTGATGCATTGAGTTCTTTGCATAGGACTCTAAAATTCTACTATGGAAAGTGATGAGGACAATTCGCTTCCTGTCTTAGATGGTCTTGTCGAACGTTCAAGGGGGGGCTTCCACACTACACTTTATAGAAAGCCGGCTTTTACTGGCCTGTATATTAACTGGTTGTGTTTTGTACCAAAATCACGTACGGTCGGCTTAATTAATACTTTTGTACATATACTCCTCATGATTGGTTCACCTATTTGATTCGACGGCGAACTAGATAACGGTGATCCTGTTGACCTTATTGATGACTGTATTTTCAAAGAGGTTGCGGATTTTAACTTCCTTAAATGTTTGGACCTGTGAAATGCCAGGTTTATTTAAAACTACCGTGGGCTGGGGATACGCGTAATAGACTTTCCAAACAGATTCGGCGAAGTATGTATGCCTGCTTCTATTCTGTCTCCTTGCGTTGGTATTCACTACGATACCTGCTTTTCCTTCTTTTCGGAAGAATAGTTTGCCTTACATCCAAAATAGCAATATTGTGTATCAACTTAAATACTAGTGCAACGCTGGTCATGAATGGCGAACATCCTTGCATCTTTGAACTCGTATAAACCAGCACGTTCCATCTAAAATCAGTGAAGGGAGGACGGCATCTGGTAGTCTACCTCCTTCTGCAGCCTTGGACTCTGCTATTTGCCAGCATTTTGTTGACAATCCATCCTGTGCCGATAGATATATAAAGAATGGTTCGAAGTGCTACATGGTGCGAACTCCAGAAACCATTTAAAAATGTCGAAGACTGTCTCTATCCCGGTGCGTAAACCTACTTTGTGCCAGCAAAAAGAAAAAAAAACGAACGCATTGTTTGTCTTTGGCGAACTTTGAATCTTTTCTTCCGCTTTTTCCCTCTTGTTGTGCCAATATTTTAATCGTTTTTAAACGAAAATAAATTTAATTTTATTTTATCCCCGTACTTTTGACACATTCAATAGTTCCCCATTAGAACTATTTAAACTTTCGAGATAATATTATTTTGTTACACTCTCGATTCCCCTCCTGGCGAGATGATAGCCGAAAAAGCTCTAGAGAACTTTACGCGTATTTTATTGAAAGCTGTATACAATTTTTTTACCTCAACACACACACACACACACACACACACGCACACACACACATATATATATATATATATATATATATATATATATATATATATATATATACTACTAAAAGTACCCGTCGTTGACTGAGTTCAATAAAGCCTACTGAAAATGGACTCTGATTTATGAAAGTATGATAGGTTATGAAAAGGAATGGTTGTGTAGAGATAGCTTCGACTTTGGGGGTTTAAAAACCAAAGCAAGATATGATGCAAGTAAATAAAATTAGATAAACCCCATAATTCCTTATACCATACCTGTTCACGCTTTTCACAATATTCTGTGGATCTATATTTAAAAAACACCTTGTTAAACATTGTGACATATTTCCATTCTATGGAGATCAGGCGCGAACGAACACCCCATAATTTTATTATACCATATTTCTTCAAACTGAAACATAATAATCAAAGTATACTTACACAGATAGATATGAAAAAGTATTTACTAAAGTTTGTGCCGATTACCATTATATGGAGGGCAAGCGCGAACACAGACTCCACAATTTTATTATACCATCGCTATGCAAGATTTCTCGTCAGATCGTTTATATAAAGTTGACAAGAAAGTTATTTTCTGTTTTAAGTATTAAATTCAGATGAACATATCTCAGCTACAAAGAAATATGTTTTGATCGAAATAAGCATCCTCGGAATCAATACAATTTTTAAAAAGCAAAATGTGTATTCATGCCAGTAATTTTAAAATCTTGAATTCTGGTAGCGATGATCTCGCTGAAGGTGTTTTTGAATTCACTTTATTTTTAAACCATTCCTTACGCATACACTTCTGGAGATATATGAAATAGTGGTAGTTGGTAAGTGAGACATCTGAAGAGGATTACGCATAAGGGCGACTTTCGTAGCCAAATTCGTTAACTCCGACCGTTTAGCAACGTTCCGTTGGGTATTGTTGTGGAGGTGGACTGGACCTTTTCTGTCTACTTATACTGTTTTTTTTGCCGATTTTTATACATTTTACTCACTTGTTAAAATACTTTTTCGCTGTAATGCTTTTGCCTGCATTACCAAACCTGTAATGGATGGGACCAACCGAAGACCAACAAATAGTCACCGTAATATATTTAGTGCACATCTGACTTTAGGAATTCCATAGAGCTTCGTCGACGTCAAAACATTTTACTGAACGTCAACAATTGTCGTACATAACATACTTTTCATCGCAAGTCTACACGCGGTCGAGTAACTTGTCGTTCTACTTGTTGTGTAAATAAAGGCTGATTACACTGCATAACGGCGTTTCTTTTGGTTGTCAGTCAATTCGTTAGGCATCGATTTTCACATTTAATTTTTTCATAGTGCTGGAAATCGCCGTCAACGTTACGCCTAATTCAGAAGCAAGTTCTCGCCAATTGTGCGTGGAATGGCTTCACCCAAGGCTCTTAACTGATCGTTGTTAAACTCCTCTGGCCGACTACTCGTCTCGTCATATTCAAGACTGTCCTCGTTGCTACGAAATTTCTTAAACCACTATTGGTTCTGTGCGTTTGGTAGTGGTTTCTAAGTTAAACCCTTCTCTCATATCGCGAACTGTTGCAGCGGCATTCTGCCCTTGTTTCGATTGAAGTAAAAAAAAAGTGCAAATTTGCGATCTGAAAAGAATGCATTATTGTTTAAAAACGATTGTAATTTAAAGGATTTATATGTAGTGAACAACGCTCTATAGAATGAGATATAAAATAAACGTATAATAACGAAACTTCATTAAAAATACATCATTTCTAAACAATATTTTAAATGGGCATAAACCTTCGTGTCAAAATAATAGTATAAATATACATAAGCAAAACATAATAAACATAATTAAAAATATTCTAAATAGTTTTATTAAAAACCTTATAAATTCAATACAATAAATATGTTTCAATCTGAGATATATTTCAGAGTGAAGGAAAATGATGCTTACCCGCCAAATACATAAATGCGAATTTTTTTTATTTTCTATGCTTACAGCTCCAGCATTCTATTAATATCAAATATAAATTGTAATATTTTATTAGTTATTTGTAATATTTTATTATTCAGGAAATATACAAAGTATTTTGTTACGATTGAACACTTGATTTTCATATTCTACTTTTCGATTGTTCAACAAATAAAAGCAGCATATGTATTTTAACAGAGATTCATTTATTATAGGCAGAACACCCAGTAGTTCTGAATAACATAAAAGAAAAAATGAGAAGAATATTGAACATAATTTATAATGAGATACATTCCAATGTATTCATCTGTTTCATTCTGTGTAGGTGTTTTGAAATTGTAAGATACAAAAGAAACATTTTACATATTTTAATATAAATATTTCATTAAGTAAAATGTGTTAATTTAACAGTTCCTATTTAAATCAATTCAATTTTATTATTCAATAGACTCTGTGAAACTGGTTTTGCTTAATAATACATAACGTATGCATGTAACTAAAATATTTTATTATGGCAGTGTGTACGTTTTAAATGTCTGATACAGGGTGAAACGATAAAATTGCCGCTATGGAAAGAGGATATGATTTCATTTCTGTTTGATGAACACCTGTTTTCCTTTGTTTTGATAGACCCTCTAGTTGTGGGCCGGCTCTGTACAACTCCCAAGGGCGATCAGAGCCTTATACCATGTCTGAAACTGACACACTGTTCAACGAGCAAGATCGGAGAATCGCCGTTGCACAACTCATGCTCTCTACCGATCAAAATTCGAACAATAAGATCATTTACAACACCTTCAAAATGCAAATCCGGACATGTCAACGCTGGAGGACACAGCTTAGCGAGGTTCCCTGTCAGGATTATGAGTTTTTGTTTGGTTTCAAATGAGAGCCACGTCACGTCTCTTAATTCGGCTTGAAAGTCAAGGCCAAATTTACCTGCTTGTGCTGAAGTGTGTGGTAATGTTCTGGTACAATTATGTGGTCGCCGGCAGATTCTGGGTGTGGCAGCAGGATGGGGTCCGACCGACAATTCAAAGGGGCCAAGGCCATCGCCCTTCCCCCGGCTTAAACATGCTGGACTACTTCCTTTGATAATACGTTGACAACATCACACATATGACCTCCCACAGCACTAACGCCAGCCACATCGCCGTCATCCACCTAGTATTCGCAGAGCTCCTGCCTACAGTTGTGGACACGATATTCTCCAAATTCTGGAGCGTATCGAGGGGGTGATTGAGGCTCAAGGCGGCTACATTGAATAGATATCAGTCTTACGACATTATCAAGTTACCTCAACTGATATTATCAGTGAAAACATTAAAAAAAGAAATTTACTGTCGTCTTCTTAAGGGCGGTTAAGTTATCGCTCCACGCTTTATTATGGTTCAGTGTATTCTCTATTATACCAGTCTATTTGCATGTTCAAAACATATCTATATCTTCTCCAGAAATATTCAATGCACTAATATTAATATATAATTCAATCACAATGTATTTTTCATCAATTTCCAAACAATAACTAAGTAAATTACTAATATCTTATTTTAATGTGTATATGAATTACGCATTCCACTATTATGAAATTATATTTTCCTCGATTCTTTCATCATTCACAAATAACAAGCCTTTCATCATTATTTTCTGTATCATATTGGCGCTTTTAAAAATGCCAATGCATAAGGTAATTCTATCTAATGATAGCTGTTTAATCTTAAAATATACTAACGAATGTTTATTATATATTCCGCATTTATACGGTGATTTTGTCAAGAAAATTTCTAAGAAAAAAAACACTCCAGTGAATTGATATATTGCTCATTAAAACGTGAGATAATTAATGGTATACGTTATATAAAAATGTACCGGACAATAACGTTTATTCAAGTGTGTTTGGAAAATGTCTTTCTGTAATATAAAGAACAATATATCATTTCAGAAATTAACAATGTATACTATTTGAAACCTTCTCAAGAACAAAAATTCTAGGAGTTTGGTACAAGTTAAAAAAAATGAAAAGCAAATCAATTGTAACATTTCGAAATACAATTTGACTCAATTTACATTTGTTCGATAAAATATATGCCCATTAGCGTATAGGAGGGGGCGCGGTGGATACTAGAAAGCTGATTCGCTAACTAGAAATCCTCAACATATATAAAAACAAGAAGCAACAACAAAATTCGCGCATAAGCCTGACGAATCCTATTGTGGATGAAACGCAGAATATTCAGTGTAGATTAATCGCCATATATATTTTATAAATTACTACACATATCTATCTATATATATATATATATATATATATATATATATATATATATATATATATATATATATATATATATATTACAATCTGTGCTTTGTGTAAAAATCTATGTTGGTGCCTCTCCATTAAACCGAAGTCTTCCGTCTTCCTAGCCAGGATCCAATAAAAAATCGTCGTCATCAAGGAATAATAACCGCCCGAGAGAGAAAGCCAAAATTCAGGCATGCATTAACGTTTTGAAGAATATTTCAAGTAACAATACGCATATGTGTGACAATAGGTTGCTTTTTACCAGGGTTTTATTCGTATCATAGTAATTACCCCCACCGTGTTAGATGTAAGTGCTTAAAGACGTAGGATTGACCCTGACAAAAATCAACTGTTATAAAGTCTTTGAACTCCTCGAAATTTTTTTTCAAGCAAAACAGAATTTTAGACGATCCCAAAATCTTAATCGCACAGTTCCAAAACATTAATATTAAATAAATATATCCACACAATCCATTAGTTGTGCGAAAAGCAAATTATACACACGCGTACAAATACTCAGAGACTAAAGAAACTGTTAACAACATAATATGAGAAAATCACGTCGATGAAATTTGAAATTAAAAATATATTAAAATATTCCGATTGATTAATAAAAAAAAGTATACTACATTAAAAATATAATTTGAACTAAAATAGTTCGATTAAACACAAAAGAAGGATGCGTTTCTCTTACAAAATAAACTTAGATTAAAACAAATGCACCTTTAAATAAATATATAAAAGTAAATATTGGAAAGAAACATCTTGAAAGCTTTCTTCTCCAGAAAAAAAAAAATTTTTTATAGTATATAGTATTGAGCACTCTCTTCAGGCTTTACTAATTACCAGTTTTAACACACACGCACACAAATATATATATATATATATATATATACATATATATTTATATATATATATATATATATATATATTAATGCACCTCATCTTGAGTTGAGCATATGAGAAGTGATACACGAATTACCATTAGTTTATGAGCGATGCTCATTTTGTAAACAAATCGAGCTTAGGTATTTTGGACGATGTCAAAACATCGTTAAGCTCACGACTCGGTCAGCAGCAGCCGATAGCATAATGGTTAGGAGGCTTTAATGGCGTATAATGCTGGATTGAGGTCTTTGCCTGTCTAGCCGCATTGATGAGCTGGTATGTGGGTGACTATATATATATATATATATATATATATATATATATATATATATATATATATATATAAGGGATATCTACACAAAAAGGAAATTACATAGATTTGTTAAAGAATGGTCATAAACCTGAATACCTTCAAATATATCGGTAGATTTTTTATTGGTATTTTAATCTATTTGAAAAATGTGTGACTGGGATATGGACAATAAAAATGTTTGTCTGAAAACTAATAAGAAAACCTTATCTAAAATTTTATTGAAAAATGTGATTTCCATTAGGAATTCTCTGGACAGACTAGAAGAAATTGTTATTTCAAAATGTATCAGGCATATAGTGGTGTCATTTCACCTCGTAGATCAATTAGCTTTATGAATAAGTTAAAATGACTGATATTATCTTTTTCTCTCCCCCACACATGCGCTTTTTCTGCTCACATTCGTGGAAGACCTTTAAAAGCCGAAAAAGAAACAAATGATCTTACAGATGATTTAAATAAAACACCTTAATAATATGATATCATTGTTCAAATATCACTTCTATAAAAATTGAACACGCTAACGTTTTGCATTTCCATAGATCATTAACCTCGAACAAGCGCACACCAAACCTGTTATAGTTTAAAGTAAAGATCCAGTCGCCATTGTGCGTTAGCACACGATACTAATATGCCAATCCTTTTAAAACAATGTAGACAGTTAGTGGCGAGTTCGTACGGTCAAGGGAAATGGCCATATCTCTGGCAGCCTTCCGAACGTGGTGGTTTAATGTTTTATTTAAAACCTTCCCTTTCTTTTTTTTACCTGTTGCGCCCTTTTTGTTTCCCTCTTTATACTAGTGGATATATGTATCTGTCACCAGGGCCGAAATACTAAAATACACTATAAAACACAGTTTTTCGAGTTTTTATATATTTATGGAACACTTAGTTGCGAACATGATATTTAATTTGTTCTGGACATTTAAAAATAATTTTAAGAATAAGTTATTCGAGCAAGCCTTCAATTGAAAGGTTTATGTTTAAATTCAACTGATTTATAAAGGTTTCTGAAATGTTGATTGAAGAGAATTTCCGAATAAAATGAATTTATTCTAAATTTTAATTATCCTTGGAGAGAGACAAAGCTAAAGCAAACATAACTCTGGAAATATTCATTCTTTTATTGAACGAGGACGGAATCAGTTACACTAGCATGAGACAGATGGTGCAGTCTGATCTGAACGAAAAGGCTAATCTAAAATAACTATTCTCTAAATAATTATTTTTATATAGTAAACATCTATATATATATATATATATATATATATATATATATATATATATATATATATATATATATAGAGAGAGAGAGAGAGAGAGAGAGAGAGATAAACGATTGATCTGAATTTAATAAGGGATTCGACATACGTCGAAACTAAATATTATTAAAGCTCTTAAATAGTACAAATTAATCATTGTATTATTTTGATTCTAAGTTTGATGGCAACAAATTCATTCAAAATTAATTTTTCATGAGATTTGAGAAAATAATTTCTTGTAATAATAAACTAAATACTTTGAAATGTGACCGAAATTCTTAGAGAAAGGTAATTTTGAATGAAATAGAAGTAATATTTTCTAAATTTCGTTAAAAATAAGTAATTTTTACCGAAATGTTTTGAAATGATTTTTTTCGATTTTTTATAAATAGAGCAACAACAGATCTTAACATACTACTTCATTGCGTTATCGTAAATCAAGGTTTCCTACTTCATCCATTTTAGGAAAGATCCCCAAATTTGGTATTCAAACTAATTAAATCACAAACCTCTTCTCTTTAATAAATACTTTATTAACAATTACAACGCTAAAAAAATTAAATATATATTAATCACAAAATAACAAAATAAAATAAAAAGTTAGGTTTTATAAACAAATTCGTCAGTAATATTATATGTTAGGCGCTCTGTAATTGATAAAGATCGAATTTGTGTGAGTTGGTGTGATCATCTGATCAGGATGAACTCAGGTAACTTCGGTTAAATAAATAAATATCCCATTTCTGTGTGTCGGCGTGATCACTTGATCCGGAATTATGTTACGTAACTCCGGACTAATTACAATAATCTAAAACAAAATTTGACTAGTTGCTGAAGGTGTTGTGTAGCGAGTATCTCATATGGGGACACATAATCGGGACATGAATAACGAAGACTCAAACAGCAGATGTTAATGGCATTACTGAGGGAGAGAATTTATCACAGTTCTTTGAACATCATGACGATTGTGATGATAAATATGACGGGATACATTTATATCAGACTAGTATAATTCTTGAGGACTTCATTTTAGTGCGGATTGGGAGATATGACGCAACAGTACTTATAACACATATTATGAGAGGGGAGATACATTATTGATAGTGGAGACGATAGATAATACTTGGAAACTTGGAGAGGCTGTACAAAGTTCATTACAGGATTATGATCAAGCACATTTACATTCTCGGTTGTGAGGAATGATGTTGCCAGACAAACATTTGCAAACATATATACTTCCTTTATTATTTAACCGGCCGATTAGTGATGTCAGGAATTCAAACTTGGATCTACATAGTTTACTTTCCTCCACTCGGTTCTAAGCGGTTAATCTCTCGATCTCTCCTGATTCTCTCTAACTCTCTCTCATCAACATTCTAACTGTGAACCCACAAATTCAATATATCGAGAAATATCCTTTTTTTATTACGTCAGAATGTACTGTCGGCCAGCATGGCTATATTACGTTTTCTACACATATGCGTCCAACAAACTTTTGGCAAACAAAGACTCCTAAATTCTAATTGTTTGCATATCTCATCTATTTCTAAACAGTATATTTTAACTCGTTTTGTGCATTCATTTAACTGACATATTTTATATCCAGATATCTAAAAGAGTGGGCAATCGAACCTTTTTCCACATTAATGATACTTCTTTCAGTGTTCGATTCTAGTCTTTTCCTAATATAGTTTTCACTTAGCCAGTATGTCTTTTTACATACATGAAAAGGGGGCATCCCTTTCATGTATCAAAGGGGCGTGATTCCAGCTGTAATATATGTTTGTCTGGTTATTTTTTGTCTGTTCCCAAATAATTTGAAGCAAACTTGATCTGGTGGGCCAAAAGATGGCGTACTCCCAGAGGTAATGCTATGATTAAAAACAAAACCAATGCTGTTATTAACGAGAGGAAATCCAGTGAACAAACTCGTAACAGTAGTTGGTGTTGTGAGGTATGTAGTGGTATGAGGTATTTCCTCCTGTTTTTTCTGCCTCAATTGAGGGCGAGGATGATTACCATTTCCGGTATATGAAGCATGTACAAGCCGTCCACAGTTGTCTGGCCTAAAAGAATTGCTTTGCTGAGTTCAGGAGCTGTGAATCATTGATCGCAGACGATCGACTGTTGCACCACCCAAATAAATTTAGTGAATTCTGAAATTCATGAATATTCATAAATTTCGAAGTGGGTTGGGGAAGGGATGTGCCACTATGTTGTACCAAGGCTAGTTTTTTTTTTATTGCGCAGTGAATGCGCCGCTCGGGAGATACAACGGTTGCCTTATCTGTCTCATTTTAACATTGAGTCATGTTCTTTTTTCGGTGACCAGCATGAGTAAGGATGCAATATTTTGTTTCCTTGAAAAAGAAGGCGACGCCCCTTTTTTCCACAGCAGTTAGTTAAAGTTTAGTCAAGCCCTGAAAAACTCTAGTGGTAATTAAATTATTTTGTTATTATAAGAGAGTGTACTATTTTTTCATAAAAAGGGTTAAGATTCTCTTGTATGTGTATTACAATCTGTGTTGTGTATTAGTTTATTTGCATTAACATCAAACCGAGGTCTGCCGTCCTCAGAGCTAGAGTTTAACAGAAAGAACTTGACTTCGAGGAATGCGAAACGTCAAGAGAAAAGCTATATTACATACAAGCCATACAATCACACTTTTAAGAAACACTTCCTTTGTAACCGTCGGGCGGGAAATCTAGTGAGCGACATATAGTGCTATATAAAAAGGATAGAACACCTTATAAAATTCATTTCTGCAATGATCATTCTCATGTTGTAGCATTCCATGCTCTATTCTGACCAATAAATTGAATCGAGGTATTCCAGTTATCTGCAGATTGTAAGTTTATACAAAACAACTTGAAATTGATAAATTGAAAGGAAATCATATATAAAGCCCTGCCATTAATGCCAATTAAATAGACTGAACACAGCAGATGTGAACACAAAGTCTTGAAATAAATTATAATAGAATAATAATAATAGAATGTATTATTCATTTTAATAATCGTCGTTTTTCCTGATGAAATCCGTATTAGTATTATTTTGGCTTACAACGAGCTTTCACACAAGTCCTCAAAGATCTAAGAACCTGTGAGATTCCCGAGAGCTGCGTGACAACAAGTCTCCCCAGATTTCTAGTACCCTTAAACACTTTCGATAAGATTTGATAAGTGATTTGCGTTATTGCAACAGCTGCTTAACATTGATCTCTTGCTGACAGCGGCCATTGGATTCCATTGGAATTTGAGAGACTATAAACCTCAACATTGCCCAGTGATCTTGGTAGTCGTCCTGCGGAGGTTGGGTACGTGCTTTTCTCTTGGTTTTCTCTTCCTGCTTGACCCATCTTGGCTATTTCGTAACACTTTTTGGGGAGGAGTGATGGGCTAATAGAAGTGGAGGGGAATAGAGAACTTTTAGAAAAACAGCTTCAATGGTCTTGACTCCATGACGCGTTAATTAATGTTTTACACTGCAGCAGTTCGTGCCGCCCGCGCATGTGGCTCAAGTGTGTTAGACTCCGCATTCCAGGCTTTCTTTAATAGTTCAGCTGTTTACATTATTGTTATTCGTTGTAACGTTCCAGCCATTACTTGGTTTCCAATTTCTTCCAATCTTTTTAAAAGTTTTTTTTTTTTAATTCTTCCCAGTACTCCTACTATTATATGTGTTATCCTGATTTTCTTTTTCATCGACATTCCTTTCAGCTCTCTGTCTATCTTTCTTTATTTTATCCGTGTCTGGTCTTCTTTGATACTTAGGTTGAGGTCAGGTGAAACAGCAAAGTCTACGATTGGCAAGTCGTTTGTTTTTCTTAATTATTACGACGGCCGGAATTGTTGCTTGAATGAGTGTATCTGTTTGTATATCCTTGCTCTATAGAATTATTTTGTATTCTCGTTTCTCATTCCTCTTACTAAATTATGCTTGTACCATTTGTCTGTGCGTTCATTATGCAGTTGTTTGCATAAATCCCAGGGCACGGCCCTCCTCACTTGATCGTGTAAGTCCCCGTATTCCTTTTGTGCCATTTTGCCGCATTCACTTACAGTTTTATCGTGTAGTCTCTTTTTCTCACAGGGGGTGTATTTGCTTTTTTCTTATGTTTTGTCGATCTTTGCTTTGATGCAATTGGTTCATATCGAGTTAAGTTGTTCTGAAGTTATTAGGGATTCAATATCTCGATTAATGTATTGTTTTTTGTATCCATATCCCAGTGTTTTGGTTGCCCCCATCTGTTGTCATTCTTTTGAATCATTCATCTAGTTTTGTCTCTTCCCATTTTTTGTTTTCACGCCTCATATGTTGTCTCTTTGTTTTCTGTATTTTTTTCGATTTTTTTCAGTATAACTCGTTTCCATGATACTGTCGGTCTTTTGCACAATGCATTTTTCTAGATATTTTTCTTTTGTCATTCACACAGTCTTCTATACAAAGCGGCCCTCTGTCGCTTTCTTTCCTTTTCACATAAAGTCGTCCAACATCATTTTTTCGGTGTAGAGCACTGTGCATAGTAATGAATTTCCTCCTCTTTCGATCGAGCTGTCTCAATCTACTCTATGAACGGTCTAGAGTATCTCACTAATGATATTTTGCATGTAGTTATGCCTTTTATTAGGTTTTTGCTATATAATCCAGTTTCCATGAGTTATTGCTTCTTCCTGATGTAATCCTTTCCAATTCTCTTTTTCATTTCTATTGTTTTATGATGTCTGTTTCCAGCATTTCAAGTGCTTATAGGCCACATTCTCCCTTAGTACCCCATCTCTATTTGGTTGGGTAGATCACTGCTTGTTTTCAGCTGACCGTTTCTTATAACACGTAGTGCGCAAATTTCCGCACTGAACTCCATTGGGATATCGTTACTGAGAGAACTGGCAGGGCTTATTAGTGTCTCTAATTCTTTTCGGTCCTAGCAAAAATTCAGATCGTCCATGTAAATTTGGTAGGTAGTACTTTTTTCCTCTATATAAGAGAATTTGTATCCAGGTTGACACTTTCTCGGTATATTGTTCAGGGTCATAATGGCTATGATTAACAGCAATAGTGATAGTGAATCTCCATGGAAGATGCCTCTTTGTTATATGTTGTCCAAAACTGTCAGCTCCAGTCTCCATGTTTTCATTGTATTTTAAGCATTCTATTATTCATGCTGAGCGTATACCGTCGTATGCCCTTTTTTAGTGATGTAGGACATGGCTATATGCTTTCTCTTTTTTTGTAATTCAATTTTAACCCCAAACAAAGCACGGTGCCACTTTGAAGCAGGGGGCTACTATTAGGGACTTAATTAGCGGGGTCATTATGAAGGGAGAAGAGTAGAAAGATGTTTTGTTGACATTACACTTGAACTTCTGCATATCATTGCAGTTGGGAAAGCAGAATCCCGGAAGGGAGTTCCAAAGACCCGCAGTTCTGGGGAAATAACTATTGGAGTAAAAGGCTTTCTTGCACCAAGGGATCTCTACTGTAAAGGGATGAGACTTAGTAGCTTGTCGGGTTTGTCGGGGGTAGTTACGTCGGGGAGGCACAAGTGTTTGCAGTTCGTCAGAGCATTCACCATTACAGTATTTGTAGAACAGGCAGATGGATGCAGCATCTCGTCGATGGGACGGAGGTTGAAGCCTAGATGACAGTTCAGGCCTATCAGGTTGGCGACTCTCTTTTGAACCCTGTCCAGGAGCGAGAGACAAGTAGCAGATGCACCAGCCCAGATGTGACAACAGTACTCCATACATGGGCGAATGGTTGCCTTATAAGGGTATAGGATACTGTCAGGCGTAAGTAGTTTTCTAGCACGATAGAGGGAGCCAACCTACATTGCAGCAGCCTTGGCAATGCTCTCAATGTATCTATTCAAGTTCATATTCCCTGTAAACGTTAGGCCGAGGAGTTTAAACGAAGTACTTTCAGGTAATGTGTTCTTGAGCATTGCTATTGGTGGTAGAGAAGGTTTCTTGTAGTTATTGAAGGAAACAAGCTTAGTCTTAGCAGCATTGAATGTGACCAACCATTTTTGTCCCCATTCCACTATGGATTGGAAGTAATCCTCTAGTGTTTCTGCCATTTCCTTGGATATGTGTTCATTTGTTTTCCCCTCATATCTGTTATAGAGAGTGGTGTCATCGGCAAATATACCCATCTCCGAAACAATATTATCAGGGAGGTCGTTTATGAATATCAGGAATAATAGAGGTCCAAGGATAGACCCCTGAGGTACTTCCGCATTTATGTCATATTGTTTGGATGTACGTCCGTCGAGGACAAGTTTGATTTTTCTATTACTTAAGAAGGATTTAATTACATTATTCATTCTTCCAGTGATTCCATATGATCTAATTTTCCTTAGAATACCATCGTGCCATACCCTGTCAAAAGCCTTAGATATATCAAGGACCACCGCTCTACCCTCCCCTGCTTTATCCAATGAACGGTATATACATTCAGAAACTACAGTAAATATAGCTGCTGTTGAACGGGCTTGCCTGAATCCATATTGTTTGTCAGTCAGGAGTTTAGCAGCTGTTAGGTGCTGGACTAGGGCTTGATTAACTAAGACTAAAATATTTTGTCGAAAAGCGGGAGGAGACTAATGGGGCGATAATTTAGTGAGTCAGTTCTTTCACCAGAATTCTTGAAGACTGGTACAACAGAGGCGGTTTTCCAGCAGTGTGGAAAACAAGATTCGTTAAGGCATTTATTGTAAAGTTTGGTCAGAACTGGAGCAACCTCGGCAGAGCATTGTTTTAATAGCACAGCCGGGATGAGATCTGGTCCACATGCTTTTGAGGTGTCAAGGTTTTTTATAATAGCATGTACCTGATTTACCTATTTCAGAAGACTTGCATCTATGTAAAGCAGATATGGTGTTCTCCTTTTGCTTTTGAATATCCGTTGTGTTTTTTTTTTTCTGGAAGAAGACCTCGATTATTAAGGAAGTCATAGATTGGTTCGATCCGTTGTGCTGTAAGTATTTTCTGCACGGTGAATAAGTACTTGATAGGCTTATAGTTGATTACGGAGTTATATTACTTTGTGTATTTCTGTATTAGTGTGATTCTGCTTTTTGTCATCCCCTGTTGCATATTTGTTTCCTCTATACATTTTCTTGGGGTTTAAACTTGATGTTGCGATTTTTTTTAACCAGTATGCATTCATCCCGGTGCTCCCTGGTTCTCGTCAATCTGTCCTTTTTCTATAGTTTTCTTTATTGTTTTCTTGAGGATTAAATTCACTGTTTCTTCTTTGATTTGTTGTAACTCTACTTTCATATGTTTCATCCATTCGGCATTTCTATTCTCCCTACATTTTACTCCAGTACAGTTTAGTTTTTGTTGGGTTTTGGTCGTTCTGTTTTTCCTTTTTCTCCGTCCACATTCTGACAGAATTGGCTTTCATTGTTTCGAAATGGTGTGTTTTGCTTCACTGTTCAGATTGGTATCTATATCATCTCGATCTCGCTTCTTTACTTTCTACCTTTTGTGTCCAGATCTATATGTGATTTTGTGTAGTGATCTCTGAGACATGTGGTAAGTAGAGACATTTTGTTGGAAAAAGAATTGCATTTTGTATTTTGCCGTCACTTGGTCGTTAAGAGAAAGATTAGAAGGTTCGAGCAAATTTCAGGGTGCCACTTTGTATATATATATATATATATATATATATATATATATATAAATTTTATTTTATTTGTCTATACAAATAATCTTTGTTTATACATATATATATATATATATATATATATATATATATATAATTTTATTTTATTTGTTAAAAAATTTTTACGTGCACAAAAGTTACAATCAACACGTGCTTCTGGTTACAATCCGTTATCAGCATGGTTTAACTTGTTACAAAAATACGTAATTGCCCAATCATCAACCTGCTGGTTTTCCAAATTCATGCGCACTTTTAGCGCTTTTAAGTGTAAAACCTATCTTTTATTTACTGATTTCTCTTACCGATTCTTTAGTATTTTATTGATAGGCTAAGATATACGCTTACAGAGTTGGTCGGCGTTTCTAAAATTTATAAATGTTAAAATAAAAATATTTAAGTATTCTATAGATAAACTTCATAATAACAACAATGAACACCCCCCTCCTAAATAGGCAACGCGAATAAATTTAGGGCGGAAAACTGCTTCAACGCTTTGCAAAGGGAGAACCTTAAATAATACAGAGCCGCTAAATACATATATTTTTAAAAAATGTAGATATTTATATCTTGCTCAGCTAAATCACCATGCCTTTTGTCTCTGGCACTTTCCAGCTACAAAAGCCAATGTGTCAAGTATTTCACAGTCTTGTAGCCATTTGTTGATATATCGAGGATTTTTTGAAAAAAAAAACGACGTTTTTCTACTGGGCTTAATCTAAGTAAAAATAAAGTTAGTTATATTTCTAGCCCTGATTAAGCTGCTGGTATAGTCGTCCTTAACCTTACTGACGATATTAAAAAGATGCCAAATATTTTAGATATCACTACTTTATTTCTCAAACTCGGCTTGGTGGCTCCTGTTATGATACATTGAATATTGAATATAACTTAAAAAAGAAAAAAAAAACGTTTGCTTTGGACTTCTTCTTTCCAAAAATTATCTCTCCAAAAAATTATTAGAAAATAAGACCCACTGAATCCTTGAGATCTTGACCTAATGGTCTCCCTAAAATTCATAAAAAATATGTGAATGTAGACCCATCTTTTACATGGTTGGTTCGGATCAACATTTCCTTGCCTAATTGCTCACTAAGTTATCTTACTTGTCCGTACATTATATTCTACTTATTGTGTTTCTGGTTCTTTTAGATTTTTTTTCAAAATAATAACAGGTATTGCCTCAAATCAACATAAGTTATTATTTTATTTGTTTTATATTTCCAGTTAATTTACTAATGTGCCTCTTGATGAGGTCATAGCTACTTGCTGCGATGAATTTTTCGTAGTGAGTATGTTCCTCCTTCTGTACCGGAGAAATAGTTTACCAAACGTCTTTCTCTTTGCACAAATCCGTCGAATTTAGATTCGACGACATGATGTACCAACCAATATGTTCGGTTTCCATGGACAGCCGCTCACATCCTATTCTTGCCGATATTTTCCTTGGGTTTTATAAATTAAAACTTTTCTAATAACCACATAACACTCCTGCTTTATTTTTTGTGATGTGGATTACCGTATGCCGCTTTTCCTTCTCTTGAATTGACTTTAGAATCCTCTAAACGTCTTAATTCATTACAGTACGTTTTGTCTTTCAGTATTAATATGGAAAACGACAACTCTCTCTTGTTACTTGATGTGCTGGGTGAAAGGTCCAGGGGCGTTTTCCTTACATCTAAATGTGGAAAACCGACTTTTACAGGTTTATAGAATAAATGGTGTTATTTACTCCCAAAATGATCAAGTTAACATTGCTTTATACGTTAGTACATAGAGCTAAATTTATTTCTTCGCCTTGTCGACTAAATACTGAAATTATTAGAATGAAAGAAATCTTTATCTATAACGGTCAATCCTAATCCTTTATTGATAGATATATTAACTTCCAAATTAACCAATTTAATAAAGGTATACACCTTGTGCACTTTTAAGTGTCCTGTAAACTGTAAATTGCCATGGGTTTGAGAAAAATGTGCCCGGCTCATGAGCCAAATTAAACAGCCTATCAACAATTGTTTTCCAACTGTCCTACCCTCGGGTTATATATATATATATATATATATATATATATATATATATATATATATATATATATATATATATATATATGCACTTTATAATGCGAACATATTCATATATAATAATACGCCCAAAGAAATATATATATATATATATATATATGTCTGTGTGTGTATGTATATGTATATATACATACTCCTGCATATATGCATATGTATATATGCATACCTAGACACGCATACACACACACACACACACATATATATATATATATATATATATATATATATATATATATATATATATATATATTTACACACACACATATATATGTGTGTTGGTGTATGTATGCATATATTTGTATACAGGCAAGTATAGGTCAGAAATGATGGACTCAGACAATGCTTATGTTTACTAGTCAATAAAGTCTTAAAACAAATAATAATTTTGTCTGCATACATGCCGTGAATGAGTTCACACTTTTTCTAGTGGGATCATTGATGGAAATGTAGTAGAGCATTGGCTTCAGGAATAATTTCTGGGCCATGTCAGTTTTTATTATTTGAGTTATGTGCTTATCAACGAGTTCTTGTACAAATTTCTAGAAGAGAAAATTAGTTTATTGTTTGAGAAGATATTTCCAGACATTTTATAGCTGGATATATTTTGAATACCGTTGATATGTCTACGCCTCCCAAATTAAATACAGGGATTATATGTGAAATTAAAGTGAATATATTTTATTGAAACCCATTCGATTATACTGGATATTTTAGACTGATTAAAAACAGACATCTCAAAAAGCCTCGCACTAAAAGTGCATTTGGAAAAGTCCACAATCCCACAGGATATGTTAAGTATATACAAGCAAAGTTATAGTCATTGATTAAATATGGGTGTGTTCGTAATCAATATTTCTTTATCGAGCAAAATTAAGGCTTGATACGTTATTTCTGCATTTACAAATTGCATTCAAGATTTTATGTAAATAATATGAAATTACGACTGGATTATATAATGAAACAGTTGCGCGTTCGGAAGAATTTTTCTGCATTGAGTACAATTAACCCATGATACTAAACGTTAATTATAACTATTGTATGACATATAAATACCATCCACATTAGCTCTGTATATTGTAGAATAGACTCTATTTGCTACATCATGTCAATAAGGTATGGAGATATCACTCCCTAAAACACGGGGGGGTATTGAATAGAGCATGCAATCAACTGAGTTGATTAAAAAGTAGGAGATTAAACATTAATAAATGTAATAGGTGTTCTATATCCATTGACACTCTGAACATTTCGGGCAACGTCAGTTATTCTTTCTAATCGATGTATAATTAATCAAATGTTTTGAAAATTTTCAGGGGTTGACCTTTACTCCTGATCTGACATGCAACGTACATCAAGTCTGTTGCCAAGGTCGCTGGAAACATGGTGGGATCCTTCAACCGCTTCAGAAGATATCTCACTACTGATGCAATTCTCTATCGATATAAAAGCCAAGTATGTCCAAGGATGGAATATTATTGCCATATCTGGGCAGGAGCTGCTAAAAACAGCCTATCCGGCCTTGACAGAATACAAAATAGACTTCGTGGCTTAGTGAGGGATGCCCTTTTCTCTACTCTGAAACCTCTCTCCCACAGAAGAGACGTTGTGAGTGCATCTTTGTTTTATCGTTATTTCAATAGAAGGTGCTCTTCTGAACTCCAATCTCTGGTCCCCCCTCGCCAATCTTTCACGAAAAACACTCGACTAGCTGAATCCACTGTGAAAAATTTCCCCCACTCTATATCGGTGCCTAAATCAAAACGCGGATTCCATGAACAAAGCTTCTTTCTTAGAACTACACACCTGTTGAACACTGTTCCGTCTGACTGCTTCCCACCGGACTACAACTTGGATGTATTCAAGTCCAATGTTAACAAATTCCTAATGAACCGCCCCCTAAAGTAAACAATTCATCAAATCTCCACACTAACGTAATGTACTTGCAATAACCCTTATCCCTGAGTGGCTTCCAGGTCTTGATAAGTGGTGATCAGTGTGTAATATATATATATATATATATATATATTTATATATATATATATACCCCAATGTCTTGCATTAAATTTCAACATAAACTTAATCACACACACACACACACACATATATATATATATATATATATATATATATATATATATATATATATATATACACGCGCGCACACACATACATATATATAACGTTAATGCAAGGTTGTTATGGTCATATTATAAATATAGAAATAAACATTCAAAAGTTCTTTATAAAAAATGAATTATGTGAAATAAAGTAATAGAGAAATCTAATTCAAGAAGGAATGGGATATATAACATTTTTTAATAGCTAAGGTTTTTTTTTCTTAAATTTTATGACTTTGTTCTTAAACAATGATTCGAAAATAAGGTGATATATTAATATTTAAATGCGCTTTACGTGGAGGTTACCCCAAGGGTAAATGTTTCTCACATGCTTTTTCCGTTAAGGACATTTTTCTTTCTTTTTCTTTCACTTCAAACAATGTTTTATTGTCAAGAGTGTTTTTATTCATGAAGTCTAAGGAAATGCTGGTTTTTGAAAATTTTCAAATGATATAGTGTTTGAAAATATCGACCGGGCATGGAAACAATTGTCGTGTAAAATGAAATACAGTTTTTTGCCATCAACAACTTTTTTGAATGCCATTAATTTGCTTAGACAATATATTAATGTTCAATTATGAACTATGATAATTTTGTAGCTTACTTTTTTAGTCATCTCTTTTTTTCTTAAAACTTATCGCTATATGAATATTTACTGGACTACACGAACACAGTATATTACATACAAGTATATATATTTATATATATATGTATATATATATATATATATATATATATATATATATATATATATATATATATATAAACAGGACTGTATGTCGATGACTACAAATATATTTTATAAAGCCCCCTCTTTGGGTTGAGCACTGTCGTAAATAATCTCACTCGCTACTTAATTTGGCTGAAAAATGCGAAGCTCGCGGTTTATTTACAAACAATCGTTTGAGCACTTTACAAGTAGCGGACGGATGTTTATTTAAATAGACATTCGGGCAGGTTAGTTGCGAGCACCGCTTCTGTGGTGAAGGGGTAGAACTGCCAACTGTCATCACGACGGTTCCAGGTTCGATCCTCAGCTTCGGATAGGTGCTAGTCTAGCGGCACTGATGAGTTGTGATACAACGAAACAGGACTGTATGTCGATGACTATTTTTTATATATATATATATATATATATATATATATATATATATATAGTCTTATTTGTACTAATCCAAATTTTACTGGATTTATATAATTCAGTAATCGTTCATATACCAATAGATTTAAAGCAAAATAGAGAGGATTTAAACTGTAAGCTACAAAATTATCATATTTCATAATTGAGCATTCATATGCTGTATAAAGAAACACCAAGAATTCAAAGTATGGGATTATAGCAACAAATAGAGTATTTCCTTGCTAGTTACAATTGTTTCAAGACCATATATATATATATATATGCACGTATTAATATGAAAATTGGAACAACCAACACGTTTTCGAATATGGCGTTGATATTTTTCACGTCATAGATAGAACTGTTACTTAAAAATGTGGATGTCTATCATTTTAATCGAACTAGTTACAAGAAGGTGTGCTGTATATAAAAAAACGGTTTCTTTCCTCGATTTCTCATCCCTGTAATAATTTACACAAATATCACACGCACATAAACGCCTTCACACAAATTGACACACATTACACACACTCACATTTGCACACACACACACACACACACACACATATATATGTATACATGTATATATATATATATTTATATATATATATATTTATATATATATATATATATATATATATATATATGTGGGTGTGTATATATATGATTAAATAAAATAGACGTTTTTTTCTCTATTAAATCTGTTTGGAATTATTTTCCAGTTTCTGTATAACGGGCTACACTTTTGGCAGGAACTGGCTAATCTATTATCCATAGTTATTTTCTAAATAACGGCGGATTTGAAAGTACTCAAAATTATGAATGAATATATATATATATATATATATATATATATATATACACTCATATATATATAAATATATATATATATATATGTATATATATATGAATATATATATATATATATATATATATATATATATATACATGGGTTACTAAAACGCTGCTGGGAGTGCATATTGTACTTCAGTAAACACTATCTACACGAATGGTCGTCTTTTATTTATTTAAAAATACTTGATCTTCAAATAGTTATTCCTGCTCATTTGATCAAATAATTCCTGTTTATAAATAATGAAAAAATTCAGCATTGGTTCAATCTATTCATTTTCCATGTTCATAAATAAGAATTGGGTAAAGTCGCTAAGTAGAATGTCCTCTTGCTTTCCTTGTAAAGACAGTACATACTATATAAATAAATAGGCACACACAATTATATATATATATACACATATATATATGTACATATATATATATATTTATATATATATATATATGAGGGGTGTTCGCGCGAATATATATTTATATATCTATGAGTGCATATGATAGCGAAAGTTTTTACAGACGTATATGCGTGTGTTGCTAGCAATCTATTCAGAATGTAACGCCCTTTTTGTATACCCCCTTCTACCCTTGGGAATAATACGTGTCCATTTATTTCCACTTAAATAAAGGTAAATTTAAAAAGAAGTTATGCACTATAAACGGCGCTTGTCTAGTCCCTGGAGAATCATGTTAAGTGGGTTGCTTATGCTCTTCAAGCGTCTGTTAAGTTAGGGGAAACATAACCTCTGACTCAGAAAAAGAAACCGCGAGCAATCCATTAAGTGCGTCTACTTCCTGTTTGCTTATAAGAGATTGTTTCTGATTTATTAAAAATTTAACACAGGATGTAGGTAAGATTTACGAATACAATAGACTGCTGGTTTGTAAAGTTCATGAGATGTTAAGCAAAAAATTCACGCCTGTATGCATCACTATAGCAGAGATATTCTTTACGTAGTATATATATATATATATATATATATATATATATATATATATATATATATATATATATATATACATACATATATATATATATATATATATATATATATATATATATATATATACTTTATGTTTTCAATAAAGAAAAATAGAAAATACTTTATCGGAAAAATATGAATATTTCCCCCAATAATAAAAAAAAGAAACGGTACCTCATCAGTTGTGTTATTACGTAGTTTTTAATGTTTTTCCAGTGATCAAATAACAGTTATCACGTGCGGTTACAGAAACAGGTTTGATTTCATTCTTGGTTGGGTGGTATGGGTTAATCGACTACAGAACCTTGAAATTTAATTGTTTTTTTTTTGCGGTTTTAGTAACCATTTTTCTGTAAGTAACGCGCTGATATTTACCGTATAATAGTTTTTTTAAATATATGCAAGAATATATGAGAAAGTCTAAATATATTACTCTTGTACCTATTCAGATAAGTTCTGTGTTTTAATGTGGTTAATGCTTTTAGTTGGTACACCAATTATCACAACTTAGAACATTTTGAGTCTTATAACATAAAACAGTTGCATTGCTTTATATTATTTGTAGAAAGTGTGAATGTATTCGTTTTCAGCATAGTCGAAACATTTAAAAGTCGCTAATTTGAAAGACCGACGAAGATTTTTTTTAAATATCGACAAGTACTTTTGCATGATGGTTGGTTTTGTTTTGGTTTACTACTATTAAATAATAATCTCTTTAAAAATGACCAGCCCCCCCCCCAAAAGTGGCCATAAATGAGGTGTCATTTTACATTTTATTAATATAGAAAAGTGATCAACCACTTTTTAAAACTATAATTTCTTCATATCTTGAACGGTAATGTGGTTTTCAGTTGCCATGAATCGTAATAGTTTTAAAGACTTCACCTCACTAAAAATATAAAATTATACTTTCGTATATTAATTCATGTGATTAAATGAAGTAATATAGACATGTATATATCAAAACACACATGTATATATCAACACACCTGCAGTGTTTCATTCCTTCGGGAATACTCAGTGCAATGTTACACGATTACTGCTTGTCTGCCAATTCGAGCAGGGTCACGAAACCATCCCTGACTTAATAAGGCAAGGAACAAACATTAAGGTCAACCTTAACCATGAGAAATTCAAATGAAATTTAAACATTTTTTTTAAATGTTGTAACATCTGTCCATAGTGATCTAATGATTATACAATTATGATCTGCTTATGGGAGTATAAGTGACTGACATTCATTTAAAGTGTGCCACAATAAGAACCGAGTTTTAAAGGGGTTGGTATTATTCTTACTATAATAAAGTTTAAATACCTAGAGACATTAGTGGTTTATGCTTTCGGGAATCATCAGTTTGTATTCGAAAGATCAATGTAAAACACATTTAAAAATAAATCACATGTAAATTTGAAAGACAAATGTGCAAATATCAGGAAAACAATCATGAATTTCGTTGTCTTTACTAATTTGTGACAAACGATCCATCGTCTTACTTATATTGATTTATTTTTATAGTAAGTGTAGTATGGTTATGAAAAAGTGTTGAAATGTTCGTCCTCGTCAGTACATACTTATTGGTATTAATAATTGAAATCGCTGACTATTTAAACATAATATATTATTTACATTGAAGTAAAACATATAGAGGGAAGTGTCTCTTACCAAAATACATCACGCTTCTGAATGATTTTTCCTTGTTTATTATTGTATAATTAGGTTTGTATATAATATAACTTACATAACCTTTTACATACTTGAATAATAACTAATGAAACCAACTATAATCAAAATATTCAAACATAGTGGGTTTATACATTATTGATAAAAACATTTTTCACTGTACCACATATGCTATTTAACAGCTTTTGAACACAAATCTCGGTTATAGGTAAATACTCAGGTGTGTCCATTGTTGTTAGCTACTTCAAACTAGTGTTAATTCAAAAATAAAATGTAAAAGAGTATTTGATTTCCAGGAACAATGCTAATACCGAACTGAGAATAATGATATGCATATATGCCAATAGGATATGTCTATGCATTTGTATGTCTACAACTATGAATTCTCGATCTGTAATGGAAAATCTGTAACATTCAATGTTTAGAACTGCATTTGTAGCTAATAATAATAAATGCGCTAGGCATGCAATTGCGTGAAAGCTATCATTTGCTGGCCGTGTGATTAGGTTTCAACTTTAAATATCATATCATGCAATGTATGTGTGCATAGTTCGCTTACAAACGGGTAGCTATGAATGGCTTCCGATATCAGCCTTTGGTGGGTGTGCATTTTAAGAGAAACGTTTCAAGGTCCTGAATACAGGCGGTTATTTGCAAACAGAATTATATTAACAGTCGTATCGTTCTGTGTATTTACATAAGAGAGCGTGTAGTGAGGGAAAATTTATGATTGCTTAGCGTCACAATCGGAAATTCAAATTTTGCGGAAATTTTACGGAGCTGTGGTGAATGTATTACACTCGTAATACTTTCGCGTAATTAAATTAACACAGATGCAAGGAGAGCATATGAGCATGTAATTGAATGCCATCACTTCTAGCAACTAAAATATTTCATAACCTTTTATTAATATTTTTATAGCTGCATAACGTGGTTAAATAAAAATATTACGCGTACCTAAAGCCCCCAAAATGAAAACTCGATATATATAGAAATAAGTATCAAAACTAGCACAACCATATAATACTGTAAAATAATTTAAATGTAAAAAAAAAAGTACCCAGAATTATTTAACTACGTATTAAATATTTCCCCATAAATTGTTATATGGTAAAATTTACAGTTATTTGCTTAGATTTTTTACATGAGATATATAATTATACATGAAATAATAGTTTAGTTTTCAAGTTAAATAATGTATTACAGTTTTTTGCCCAAATAAAAACACATTTTTGTATTCATTTTTTCTCTTTAAAAAAATCCGTCATTATTCACATTATATACTCAAATAAAATCACTTAATTAAATATAAGCATCGTCAATAACAAAGTTTCAAAAACATAGAAGTTTAATTTTAAACGTTTGAATAGTAACAATTTTTCTTTATTTTGTTTTATTTAAACAAAAAACGTCAGGGTATGTGCAATTTTACTGTTTGCAAATGTACTTCCTTGTGGCGCAAGGCATATGAGTATAACGAAGTGAACTTCATGTAGAGGTAAATAAGTTGAATATCATGTCTGCAATGATAGATTACTTTCGTTTTATGCCGAAGTAATGGAGGATACAAAAGAAACGTACGGTAAATAATGCTTTAAGTACAACTCCATGAGATAGTCATGAGAATCTATAGATTTTATTTTGAGTAGTTTAGCAAAAAAACACAAACATGCGACAAAACACACACACGCACAAAACACACCCACACACACCCTATCTATCTATCTATCTATATATCTATCTATCTATCTACCTATCTATATATATATATATATCTTTCTCTCTCTCTCTCTCTCTCTCTCTCTCTCTCTCTATATATATATATATATATATATATATATATATAGTAGAAATGATCATTAATAAAAACCTGAAGAAAGTGCTCAATCCGGTTGTAGAGAAAATATGTGTTTTATTTTTTATTACCGTTTTTTTCAGTTCAGTTACATTTTTGTTTCAGCTACAGGGCCGTTTTTTGGGCAGTTATGTAGCCTCCTCAGACTTTACAGAAAAGTTCGTTTATGGTGGAATGAAGGAGTGAATGATATCAGGGGAGGGTGCGAGAAAAGCGGAAAGAGAAAAGGGGGAAGGTGAGAGGTTGCGTGCTTTGTCGGTCGGTAATGCTTTACCGAAACAAAAATGTAACTGAACAGAAAAAAACGGAAATGAAAAATGAAACGTATGTATATATATATATATATATATATATATACATGAATACAGATAAAATACAAATACCAGCCATGGATTACGTTATGTAGTTTTTAAATAGAAAAACCGAATGTATTTATAAAATTATGATCAACGTTTCGTCCTTATTGCAATCTAGGGATGTTCCCTGCAAAAGAGACGAAATTTTGATCACCATATTATAAATACATTCGATTTTTCTTTTTTTTCAAATATATATATATATATGTATGTATATATATATATATATATATATATATATATATATATATATATATATATATATATGTAAACTAGTAGCACGTCCAATATACAGCATAATCACGTTGACACACCGGTTCCCGCTGGTTCACCGAAGGAAAGCAACGTTGAACCTTGTCAGTACTAAATAGGTTATTTTGACTTCCATGTGCTGTATGTGCTCTCCGCTTACCTCGGCATTGTTTCCAGTCGTCCTGTAATTTTTCTTGCCCGTTGATTCATACAGTGTCGATTAAGGAGAGGTGTGGTTGGAATTGCGCACCACTTGCCAACAAATTAAACGCACAACTTTCTCTTCAGATGGTATCCTTTTTCTTTCGAGACTGAACGGAGGCATCGCGCGTAACCCACCCAACGTTGGCAGTCGTAGAATACGCTTAATAGGCTATATTTAATTTATCATATGCCGTATTTATTATTATAGAGCCAATACACTGCTGATTTCTCATGTTAAACCCCCACATGTTCCAGTTATTTAAAGATTTAAAATTAGTACTTAGGTGACATCAGTTAAAACCAAAACCAAACATTTAGCGATTAAGCAGTATTACGTATCGTTTCAGTTATTGTCAGATTAAAAGAGAATGTTAAAATTTAACAAACTTTAACTTATTTATGTATTTACGGGTGCATACAAGACCACTTTACGTAAACTGACGCCTGTTAGTTCAAATGTTACAAAATAACATTAACGATTTAGCAGCTATTAGTTTTGGCAAAATGTAAAAGCGAATTTGTGCAATTCTATATATATTTAGACCAGAAACTGACAACATAAGAACTTTGGTATAGAATTTCCCTACGACATGGCCATAGGCACTAGAACTTGTGTGTGTGTGTATATATATATATATATATATATATATATATATATATATATATTAAGTAATGTGATTGATAATTTAAAATTTAAAAATCAAATTATAATTAAATTAAAAATCCGTTTCATAAGAAGGAACAACAACAAAATCAATTATATGTACGATCGTATCGGAAAACAATGTTTTTTGTTGTGGTAGACATCAAGTTACGTACAATAATTACATATAGTTTTTTAATAAGCAAGGTCTCCTCGTCGGCAAATTTTGAAGGGTTCTTTTATTAAATTTAAAAGACACCATGAATAAACATAGCATTAAAAGTAAGGCAGATGTATCTGAAAAAAAATGAAATAAAAGGTCCGGATTTAAAATTTATAAGAAAATTAATATGGGTTAGAGATAGAAAAGAAATAGATTAAAATATAGATTTGAATTTAAATTATAAGTTTGTTTTAAGTACCACATTTCAAATATATACATGCATATATATGAAAAAATAGACACACATATATACATATACATAGATATAAAGCTATATATATAAAAGAATATATAGAGAAATTAGCTCTAGGATATTTACCTATCGAGCTAATTATATATCAAAATTACAACGAGCACTTTCTCTTTCCTGTATTTTAATTGAACTAATTAAACTGTTACATTGAAATTCACTCAGCTCTTTAGACTATTGTTCTGATTTCCTTTATATATATATATATATATATATATATATATATATATATATATGAGTCGTCAAGCTATCCTGGTTTGTATCTGGTGGCTCCTTAATTTACTTGAAGGGAGGCACCCTCAGTCTTCGTTATGACGTGCATAAAAAGAGTATGTAATAATTGCTATAAAATCTGCAGCATATAGTATGCTCTGTTGCGTTGCAATTATTGGCACCGACAACGATTAACGTTAATAATAAAACGGATGATTGGTTCTACACAAAGTCTTAACCACTATAAAAATCAACTATTTTGATTGCCGAACAACTTGGTGAGGGTAACGTAATGCGTGGAAATGGACTAGAGAGTCCATTTTTCATATAATGTAACCATAATACAAACGCATACACGCTAAATAAGTTCAGATATTGCTACGCCTGATCCCATACGATCATCTATGCATATATATATATATATACATATATATATATATATATATATATAAAGAGAGAGATAGAGACGGACAGACAGACAGACCGACAGACACTAGCATCCAGATGCACGCATACACATACATGCGCATGTAGACATAGATATACAAATATATATCCATCTATATAAACAGGACCCATGAGCACATATATCCATGCACGTATATATAGAGAGATATACATTAACACACATAGGAATATATACATAGACCCAATCATGCCCGCACATACACGTACACATACACATACACATACACATGAAGATACATGCACGCATACAGACAAGTAGGTGCATCAAAGATAATAGTATTTCTGGTACATCTACAAAAAGGCACGTATATACATATATATATATATATAGTAATTTATAATATATATATATATATATATATATATATATATATATATATATACAAATGTCCATACAAATTGCAACATATGTATACCCATATAAATATGTGGAGTTTTAGTAGTAATCAGTGTGTGGGGAGTAGTCGGATTCATGTGTCGACGAATGTGATGATGTGTAAGGTAATATAGGGTACGGGGAAAGTTGAGTAAGGGAATTTGGTTGTTTTTATGTTTCAGGAATTGGGTGTATGCGGAAGATGGTGTATTGTGTGTATTATTCAGCGGGTCTAAAAAGGATGCTGTCTAAGGGATGTTTCAGAAAGGTATATAATTGCTGAGGAGGTGGGATTTTTAATGTCGGCAGTTTATAGCAGTTTCATATTTTCTATTTAGTAATTTGTGTCTATCTTAAAAACTGAATATACAAAAAGTTTTTCGTTCAGGCAGAGGAGGCATGGGGGTTTTAACGATTTACATACGTTATATTTTTTAAGGATTTCACACGTGAAGGTTGGTGTAACGTTATTTTGGATTAGATCTAGATAGTGGAAGGTTAGTGAGGTGTTGTTAGGGTGGTTGAGGTTTATGATGGCCAATAGAGTATTTTTTGTCGTTTGGCTTTTGTTCAGATGGCATTGTGGTTTTATAGACTACGTCTGTATGTAGGCATTATTGATTTAGTGGTCATTGGAATTTGTGGGTACAGTTACAATTATCTCTGCTAGTGTTATTTGTGTGTTTATCCTTGTTAAGTATTTTCCTATTGTTTTTCTTGAGTATTTGTTCTAGGTTATCCATACAGCTGTAGCTAAGCTTGATTGGGTGTTATTTAATATTTTGTGTAGTTTGTGATTGGCGGAAAATGGTTGTTTTTAGTTGAAAGAATTTGTTACCTAGTTTCGTTTTAACCATTATATTGGAGGGGGTTTGAACCAAATTATTTTTCTGGCTCTATTTTTCTTGTTTGGGATATTAGGTGTATTAGGTTCAATGTAATTCTAAATGTTGTTAAGGTGCCCACTTTCTTTAAGGACATTTTCATAAAATTTTTTATACTTGTTGAATATTTCAGTGTAGAAGAATTAGTACTAAGTCCTTTTTCGATAGATGTAGGGACACGTTTAATGATATGTTTTGGGTGGTTCGATAGTGGGGGTATATAGAGTGGGTAAGTATTTTCTTTAGTGTAAGGTTAATATGAGTTATTTAAAAGGGTGAGAGTATATCGAGAAAGTTAACAGTTTTTACGTTAGATTTAATGCCCGGTTTTAGACCTATTCTGTTCAATTCTTTAGTTAAGGTATTTTTTCTACATTTTTTATATTCAGGGACATTTGAATTTTCAACTACAATAAGGCCATTGTTTATATATAGTGATATATTTTTGTTATCTATAGTTTTTGTGAGATTATATAGAATGAAGAGAACAACTAGGTCGGTTACTTCTGCTTAATCCAGAAATCCCTTTGAGAGGTCAAACGATCCAGGTTAGTTCTTCTTAGTTGATTGGGTGTTTTGGCTGATTTGTACTGTTTTCCTAGATTTTTTGATAATCTCCATTTCGAATGGTAATAGGTCAGAAAGTAGTGATGCAAAGTCTCAAAAATTCTTATAGTAGCTTCACATGTCGAACTGGATGAATGCGGCTTTCTTTTTGTTTTATATATTATTGAACCGTCTAATGGGGTCATTGGTGTTAATACATTGGTATATTTCATATTTGGTTTTAATTTGTAAATTAATTCTTTCTAGTATTCTATTGCTTATTCTACCTTTTTCTGGCTTCGTGTGGTGTATAAGTCTCGTTTGAGGTCTTATTTCAAAGTTAGGTTATGGTCCTTAAGTATAATGTATGCTTCCTTACTTGATAGTTTTCCTACTCTGTTGCTAATCCTGAGTGTGGCAGTGACGTTTTTGCTATCTAATTTAATGTCATTGACTTGGTATGTATATGCTTATTTATAGTTTGTAATACTGTTTTCTTTAAGCAGTTTTAGGTATTTTACATGTGGATGTAGAAGTTTTGCGGTTCATCAGCTTTGCCTATATATGTATATATATATATATATATGTATATATGTATATATTTAAATTGTTCGTATTTATTCTAATAAGTCTGCTACCGTAAGATTAATTTAATATCGTATTGGCTACGTAAAATTGCTAGACTCGCATATTCATCTTAACATATGAACACATATATGAAAAAAAAACAGCAAATTTGATTATTGACTTCGCTGTCAAATGACTGACCGAGTGTTCCGACAAGCTGAACCGAGGGAACACGACCACTCCTTCTTCAAAGTGGCACCCCATATATCATTTCTCATTTATACACATACACACATGCAGACACACGTACATGCATGCACACAAACACGAACTCACACACAGACGCATATATATATACATATATATATATTTATATAGATATATGTATATATATGCATACATATACATGTATATGTATATATACATATATATGCATATATATGCATATATGTATGTATGTATATATACACATGCAAATGTATAATATAAGTATACTCTTGCATAAATCTATGTGTATATATCTTAAGGAGGACTAAATTAAATTATAGACAAGTAGAAAACTCGGTAATTTCAAATGACAGGCGATATGAACGTTTTATTGATGGTTGATCTATCGTAATCAAGCGTCGAAAAAAATCTGCATTATGATTGATGGCATAACAATAATTTCAGCCTCTTTATCGTCGAGTGCTTCATCTCAAGATAAATGATTTTGATACCAATTAATATTTACAGTGAACAGTTTTGTAGTATATTACACTAGTCTGAATAAGCGACTAACGACATGTTGATTTTAAGATGACCCATTTTATGTGTTTTCAAGCTTAAGTTTTCAGACACGAACAGTGCAAGACAAACCAACAAATGTATATTATGTGTGCGCGGAAATTGAATTACTGCAAATGAAATCAGAGCTGAACTGTGTTTTAGTATGTTAGTTTTTACATTAAATATTTATTTTCTTTAATAAGAGATATGATTTGGAAGAACGGCAGTTTCGCTTTTCTGATAACAATATAAAAATGTATAAAAATAATACGTTTATTACTACTTCAACACTTGTATATTATGTTTTTTGCTATTTGGTACCTTCATCTGAAATGAAATACGAATTTTCTCTATTTTTCACAGGGTTCACAGTGTACACATGCTATACAATATGAAAGGTATAGCATTTCCATGTACATTTTACTAACATTATCATTAATTTCGTTTCTAAAATGTTACATTGTTCATGGATTAATATTATTCTACAATGTTCATTTACACTATCTAAGTAACAGAAATAGGAGTTAATATATAAAAAAAAATATTCTGTACAAATTACGTCTTGATATGCATGTTTCGCAGCTTCCAACTTCACGTTGTGTACCCTTTTCCGTCTTTCAATACATAACAACGATTTAGTTGTACAAACATGTTTGCATGAAAAAGCATAAACAGAATTTCCTTATTAGAACCTATGCAGTTACTTCGTATACAACTTTAGTATGCAGATCAGGACCTGATTAAAGAACCACCAAACGTATATATTGCTAGTAAATTTGTCGTGTATGTGGCAGCTGAGAAAACAATTAACCCCAAGGTAAAAGAAGCAGGTATGATCGACAAATGAATTCACACAAAAGCAATTGGAAAATTCCATCACTGCTTAAATAATACATTTGGAGAAAGAAGAGAGCTATAAACAACTTAGTTGACTTGCTATCGCAACAATGCTAGAAAGTAAAGTCAGCGCCTCAACGATGTAAAACGCAAGCTACAAAAATTAGTACGTTTTAATCTTCAAGAGTGTGGAATTATATGCCGCTCGCATATATCCCGAATTTCAGTGGGGGTATATAGCATGAACAACTAGCCTCCACATTTCCCCCTTAAGCAGCAAAAAATATCCTAATGGGTTTTGCATTCACTAATCCCCCTAAAACATTTGATCCTATACCCCAGATTGAACTTTCTCTCTGCTGCAAATATTTTTATAAAAATTAGTACGTAATTTTCATGAGAGATTTTTGTGTCTTCATTACTCTGTTGGATCTCCAATCATTTAGATAATCAGTTAAAAGAAGATATGTCAACAGCAAAGGTAATTAAAACCTTTAATTATTGTCCGTCTCATAACTAAATTAAACTGCTGAAACTGCTTACACCTTAGATAATCTTCAACGATTAAACGGGACTAAGGATAGACTCTAATGAAAGGGTTTCAGTAACTCAGTAGACACATTGAAACCGTTTTTGTATAGTCATTAGGTAAAAAAAAGAATACCTCTTCGTTAAGTGTGTCATCAGTTTATCGCCATTGGTTATTGCATCTTCGGTTGTCGGGATAATTTAATCCCTATACTACAATATCTCCAGCAACCTTTTGTTGAATACCTGATTACCTTATGACTCAGTATTTCCTTAATATCCCTACTAATTAAGAAAAAATATTTTAATATATACATATATCTATATATGAAGTTATAATTATATTTATATATATATATTAGTATGTGTCCATCTTTCTGTGTACGAGTGCCTATGCCAATGCATGTGTATTATTCGACACAAATATATTATTACGGCATGAAATTATATATTTTTTAACCGGAGTGCTCATTTTTATTTAAATGCTCAAAAGGGAATATCACTTTTTAATATTGGTCGTAAAGAAGCTCGCTCCTTGTCGTAATTTTAAATTAATCGTCAGATTTTGAGAGTTTTATAGCACATTCGGTACGCTTTAGGGAAGCTTAACATACCGATTAAACATGCATACGTTTGTTTTTAAAACCCATATCTATGAGTGTGATAATCCAATGTCCTAATGATGTCAGTAATATATTTCCAGTTGTGCCATTGTTATATATAATTTCCAGGTATATTGAGCCGTTCGTACACACTGCGAGATATTTAGTCATATATCTGCAGGCTAATTCTTTAACGTAGTTCGATTTTGGCTAACACTACATAAGCACTCATACTTAATTCTCCATGTGATATGGAATGTGAATGTTACGTGGATGCTTTCAAAAACATATGTATCAATAAATAACGAGCACGCTTGTGTCACCCTGGTTCAATGATTACCCCAATAAACTTCCCCAACGCACACTTAACTACATTAGATATTTTCACCAAAAGTATATTTTGACAATCATTATAACAAAGAAATACAAGAATTAGATTCTTACGCAGTCTTCAATTTTTAATGGATTTCCATAGGTTTAAAATTTTACAAAATCATACGCCTCTTTGTATCATATATTTCAACGGAATTTAATAGTATGTCGCAGAAAAAAAGTTTAATTATAATAGTTATTTTCTAGTATTACCTTCGTTAGGGATATCAGTATTTTATGTATTAATGTAATTAC
This sequence comes from Euprymna scolopes, assembly GCF_053919585.1. Taxonomy (NCBI): domain Eukaryota; kingdom Metazoa; phylum Mollusca; class Cephalopoda; order Sepiida; family Sepiolidae; genus Euprymna; species Euprymna scolopes. Next base: position 120,694,599 of record NC_136493.1, on the reverse strand, counting down.
TATTAGTAGTATGTTTTAATTTCCATAGAATACATTATATTTACTCTACTTAGTTCAATTATGTTTTATTATCATTTGCATATCTTCTAATTCCAGCATCGCTAATTACTAAGTTTGAAAATTATCATAGAATTACAAACTTTCGCCATTATTTCACTCTACTGCTGATTAAATATTACCCAGTGTAAGATTCCTGGGTAAATGGACCCCATAATTACTTGCAATATAATACAGCCTGTTCGCAAAATTTAATTGATGATTTGTAATTTCGTAATCCTGCCATTCGAGTTTGCTGTCTTCCTATTGAAATCAAATCGGCTATTAGCGCGTACAAATCGATAGACTTGTCTGCTCAACATAATGTCATACACGGAATGGCATCGTATTTAGGGGTTTGGGAATTAATTACATTTTATAGGAACATGTATTATCTAAATATTGCTATTTCGATGTCGTATGTCTATCAAAAGCGTGTCACATAAATCAGTAATTAATTCTGTAGGGTTGACCTTATCCTTTGCCACATTCGGTAGCTTTCTCCACAAGACAGACTAAAATATAATATAGTTTCTACAGATTAACAAATTGGATGAGCGTGTATTCTATTGCCAAGTCGAACATTGCTTGCAAACTTTGCTGACGTATATTTTATCAATTAATCACCTGCAAATTCCACACGGCTTATGATTAAATGATGCGTGTGATGCACGCTGTTTTTTTTTATTGTTGACGATAAGGCTTCTTTCTTGTATGCACACGGGATTTATTTTGCAGTCGATAACATAACATATCAAGTGCGTTTGTGAAATCGGAAAAAAATTCTCTAATCTGAACAGCGAAGAAAGGTGTTATAAATAATGGCTGGAAACTTGGTGGTTGGCAAGAGTAAGCCGAATAGTTTTTATTACACCAAAAGCAACATATAAATTCTAAACTACAATAAATGGAAATACGCATAAGAAGAATAGTAGTTCACCTACCATTAACATATGCTATACATAATACAAAAGTGATGATTAAATATAAATAAACGAAACATTATGTATAAGCGTTAAAGCGGAATGAATCCTGGTTCAACGGATCGCAATGATTTGAACTTCATTTTATCCGCTACTGATATAATAGTACGCTAAACACTTTTAAAAATTTCAACGCTGTTTCGACTGCGTCTAATGGAAGACAATAAATAAAATATACTGTGATTTATGTCTCATATTAAAATATATTACAAGTCTGTCCACCTGCCGTATGATAATATATTTAAGTATACCTATATGCGTATAAGCTAATAGCTGAACAAAGCGTTACTGTTTTTGTTTCCAAAACTATTAACAATAATAAAAACATTGTGTAATAATATCACTGATGTCCGTTATGAATGAAGTGCAAAACCATAAAAGAGTAAATATAATATACCCTCCTGATCTGAATTTTTAAAACCACATGGCATCTTTAAAAAGAAAGCGCTTTTTAAAGGATAAATTTTAAACTTATCTCACTAAAGTTTACTAGAATTATAACCTCATATGTTATGAACAATAAGCTACCTTCCAAATATTTAATTCAGGGATTTATGTTGCTAAAAATGGGGTATTTTACACTTAAGAACAATTATAATACTAGGATTTTGAATTTTACGAAAGTGTGCGAAAAGTGTGTGAAAACATGCAACGACGAAATTGTATCATGGTTTCTACTTTCACTGGTTTAATGACTTCAAATATTCTTTGACGCATGCTAATAATAAGCGTTTCCATTTAGGTGCAATGAGTGTTGCGCCAGCTTTTATATATAGCTTCAGGTAGTTTTTTTTGTTAAATATTGCTTACCATCCGATAAACATTTATTGGCATCTATCCCCAAGTTTTTTTTTAAGTAGGTTCAATCTGGTGAGCATGAAGAATGAGCAGGGAGATGGAGCCGGTTTTCTTGCAGATAGGTTTAAATTTGTCGGGCAGCGTCGACTGAAGACTTATCCTGTTGAAAAATCGATCCATCTTCACACAACACTGGTTATCTGTCATAAACGACGCTTCTTCTAGCAGGCTAACATAACCAGCCGACCCTGCACCACCTGCAGATCTATAGTCCCTTTGTAAGAAAAGGTATCTCATAAAATGAGGGCCCACCCACCACTATGACGTATGGGGATATTTTCAGGAAACATGATTTTGTTATTCCAACATCGTTGGAAGCTATCAAATTCATCAAGATTGACTATTTTCTCATCAGAAAACAGGACATTCTTCAACTTCTCAACGTCCCATGTTTGGTATTCACGACAAAATCTTAAGCGATCTATCTTGTGACGTAGAAGCAGGCGAGCAATTCGCTTACGCTTTTGGTTTACCATTCTTTTGTGGTAAGCCTTGTATGATGATTACTTAACTGGAATTGGCATCGGTGGCCGCTTAATTTTACTTTGAGAAAGTTACTTTTCTCACAACAACCTGTCTTATTCTCCTACTACATGCCTGAGTAGTTTTTTTTTTGTGGGAGCGGGGCTGCAAGTAGCTTTTTTTCAATCAAAATTATCCCTACCCCTTAAAATGTTGAAACTAACAGTTTTACTGCGATATCATTTAGCTGAAATCGTAATTTATGCCAAATCTTGATTATGGAAATCTAAGTTTCAAGAACGCTTAGCATGATAAGTATACTTGCTTAAGGCATGGTGAAACATTTATGCTATGATTGTTATCTTTAAATTAAATAAAAACAACTAAATTTATACCTCTGTTTTCTTTTAAATTTTACCCTAGTTTAAAATGCACCTTTTTATAAAACTGTAAATTTCTGAATTTCATTTTTGCAATGCAGCTTTTATCCATGACATATTAGGTTTTAGTATTGGTAATCTTTAGTTGGACGAGTTAAAAGTTTATCATTAATAAATAAGTAATAGTTTTTACAGATGTCCAAGTGACCTTAATATTTGATCAAGAGTGTATCTATATTAAACAGTATCAGTCCATTCCAAATATTCAATATTAAATTTGATTACTTAAAACCTATTATAACTACTTCGATTTCTTATATGAACAATTGATACATTCGCAGATAGTGGAAAATAACGTAGACCTCGTAATTACTACGTTCTGAAATATTTATACTCCAATTATATACATCATATTATTGTAGTATTTGCATCAATCTAACACCTTACATTGTGCAAATACACACATGGACACACACAGGCACACACACACACACACACACACATATATATATATATATATATATATATATATTAGTATGTATGTGTGTATATATATATTTAAATATATATATATATATTATTTTATATGGATATATATGTATATATTAATACAGGGTGCTTCTGGTATTTGAGAGCATATATTTCTTTTTTAAAAATAATCATAAAGACAAACAAAAACATCGGTATTAAAAAGTCACTTCATTGTACATAAACTAAAATATAATTTTTCAACTTTATGAAAAAAATGATCGCACTCAACATCAATTACAGATTCTATTCGAGACCTAAAGGCTCGTTTAAGATTGTCCTCGTCGATATCCTGGATTACTCTGAATATTGATGCTTTCAGAGAATCGTTAGTTTTATGAGAATTTTTGTTAACATCTCTCTCAACAACGCCCCATACATAATAATGCAACGGATTTAGGTCTGGAGAGCTTGGAGGCCACAAATTGGGGGTAATGTGATCATGGAAATTCTCTGCTAAACATACTTGTGTTATCTGAGCCTTATGTGCCGGTGCAATCTCTTGTGGAAATATGTAGGGCCTTCCATTAATTACTCTATCAATCCAAGGCTTCACAACAGTACTCAGTACTTCAATGTAAGCAGCAGAATTGATTTTTAGTGCTTGTGGAAAGAAATGTGGGTGTATCACATACCTCATAGCTAACCACCCCCAAAACCATAACAGTTGCTGGAAATTTTGTGTGCATCACTCTTGGAATTTCAGAAGGGTCAGCACATATCCATATGTCATTTCTTCAGTTTACCTTTTGGTCTTAGTCAAAAAATTTTTCGTCTGAAAAAAATAACAAAGAATGTGTTGCTTAACAGGGAGTTTCAATTTGGTTAAAAGTCTCTTGGCCATTAGCAACCGATTTTTTGGGAGGGTTTCGGAGATAATCTGGCCTCTCTTCATTATATACGTCTTGTATCGAAGATTTTCATGACAAGTCCTACGAATTCTGCCTCCAAAGACATTAAGATATTTTGCACTTGACCTCATTCACTTTGGACGGATCTCCTCAATGATATTCTGAACTCTTTGAACAAATTTAGATGTTCTTATGCTGTCAGAGCGTTGTTAATGCTGTTTGCCTTTAACAAGTGGAGAAATTGGGTCATTTTTCCTCGAATTCTTTGCGAAATTAAAAGACAAACGATCGGGCAACTGTTAGAAATTGTGCAATTTGCAAATCACTCTTTTCTGCCATTATTGCAACTATTACAGCCTGTTTTTTCATTTGTATAAATATCTGCCAAAATTAATTTTCTGAAAAAAAACAAAGTAAAAGACTATATAATAGATAAAAGAATAAAATAGATGAAATACATGATGTTCTCAAATACCAGACACACCCTGTATATTAATATATGCATATGCCTATGCATGTATATATGTATATGTGTGTGTGTGTGTGTGTATACACTGGTATGCTCCTTACCTTGAGTTGAGCATATTAAGAAGTGATACACGAATTACCATTAGCATATAAGTGACGCTCTTTGTGTAAACAACTCGAGCGGAGGTACTTCGGACGATGTCAAAACATCGTTAAATTCACTACTCGTTCAGCAGCCGCCAATATCGTAATGGTTAGGAGCGTTGGCTGTTGTACGGACGCTCGGGTTTCAATCCTGACTTGAGGTACTTGCCTGTCCAGCCGCACTGATGAGCTGTGAAACAGCGAAACAGTACTGTATGTGAATGACTATATATATATATATATATATACATATATATATATATATATATATATATATATAAGATCAAATATTTAATAAAACATGTTTAAAACACTTTGTAGAAGAGTTACCATATATTTAATTTGAAAAGGGAACACTAAATAAGTGGATAGTCCTTAATCGGCGGAGTTTCGAAGAACTACTTTCCTTCTAATAAGAGAGTAGGAATTAGAAAAATGCGGGATCGGATTTTGCATGCCAAAGTATTTGATTAAACTGCAATTAAGTCAAAGACCTTACTTCATAACAAAAAGTGGAGCAGAGGGAATAGGGCGAAGAAAAAGGTGTTTTCACGTGAATGGAGAGTCTCGTGAAAAGTAAAGTATCCAATTACGGAAAAATCCAAAAATGCAAATCCATTATATATATATATATATATATATATATATATATATATATATATATATATATATATATATATATATATTGTAAATCCAATATATATATATATATATATATATATATATATATATATATATATATATATTGCAAATCCAATATATATATATATATATATATATATATATATATATATATATATATATATATATATATATATATATATATATATATATATATATATTGGATTTGCATTTTTGGATTTTACCGGAATTTACGAGATCCCACCAGAGATCTGAAAATATGAATGTCCAGCATTGCATATCAGACTCCATAAGGTCCTTGTATGTTGTTGGGATCAAGCAGAACTCCCGTGTGACCGCCGTCATGCATTCATTGTTAACATGTACAAAAACAAGGGAAAAATGTCAGTCTGCTTTAACTACCGGGGGATCACCCTGCTCTCCATCGCAGGTAAAATCCTTACCTCTTTGCTCCTAAAATTTACTGATAACTTCCATCGCAAAAGACCGACTCCCAGAAAGGCAATGTGGATTTAGAGCAAACAGCGGTAGCACGGGAATGACCTCCGTCCGTAGACAACTGCAAGAGAAGCGTCGTGAACAAAACAGAGTACTGTACGTAACATTTGTGGACCTGGCCAAAGCATTTGATACAGTGAGCCGGAAAGGACTTTGGCTGATTTTCAAGCACCTCGAGTGCCCCCAAGCTCTTCAACATTATACTTCAGCTGCATGAGAACTAAAGCGGGCAGGTCATAGTAAATAACAACCTCTCATCCCCTTTTTCTTCATCAGTGACGTAAAACAGGAATGAGTTCTGGCACAGACTCAGCATCTTCTTTAGCATGAGCCTCAAGAAGGTAACCGAGGATCTATACGGTGACGATGCTCTCAATATTTGCAATCGTCTCATCGACAGTCTGTTCAACCTCAAAAGGCTGCAAGCCCACAAAAAGACTTTCAAGCAACTGATCCGAGACTTCCTCTTTGCCGACGAACTGCCCTTGTTGCTCACTCCAAACCAGCCTTGCAGCATCCTTCTTCGCAGAGGCTGCCCAGCTCTTCAGACTCTGTGTTAGCTTGAAAAAAGAGGGAAGTTCCCCACCATCAAGCTGCCCGGTGTAAGTATTGCCCTCCCCACATCACCAAGTGCGAGACACACCTGAAGACCGTTCACCAATTTTGCTACCTGATACATCAGAGGCCAAGCTCGACAGAGATATAGACAACTGATTTTGACAGATTGTAAAACAGAGTCTGGAAAAACTGGCACTTAAAATCGCACAAAAATCAGTGTGTACTGAGCCGTAATACTCTCCACCCTCATGTACGGCTCTGAGTCCTGGACAAATTACCGGCTCCATTTGCGACTCCTCGAGTTTATTATCAGCGCTGTCTCCGCACCATGTCACCAATGCTAAGGTTATCGAGCGGCCGGAAATAACCAACATCCAGGCCATGCTGCTGAAGTGACAGCTACGCTGGGTCGGGCACATCTCCATAATGGACGATAATCCCCTGCCCAAGTTAGTCCTATATGGCGAACTTTCTACTGGAGTCGTGTCAGAAGGGCACCAAAGAAATGGTATAAAGACACTCTGAGGAAGTACCACGATGACGTCCACATTGACCACCTCCAGTGTTCTGCTCTGGCAACTGACCGTGCTACCTGGCAACGTACTGCCCATCAGGCTGCCACCTCCTTTGAGATATCCCGCACATAGAATCTGCGGGGAAGCGGAACAGGAGAAATATTCGGGAAGCCTCAGCAGACACACCTGACGTGACTTTTGACTGCAGCCCCTGTGGGCAAAACTGCTTCTCTCGCATCGGGTTCGTCAGCGTGCCTCAACTCGACGTGGAAAACCCCCTTCATAGAATATTCGTTTGCGAAGTACTGCCAAGAGGTGTATATGTATGTGTGTATATAGATACACATACACATATATTCATATTTTATATATAAATATATGTATATATATATATATTTATAGTTTCATGTGAGTGTTTTATAAATAGAGCATAAATTGTGTCTCATTCCATTGCAAATTAGAACTGCCACTAAATCTAGAAATAATCATGGGTTTATTCTAAAAAGAAAATGCTATTTTATTATTCTAGTTTGTAAAAAAAAATGACTAATACAGGCATTTTTAAATATGAAATAACCACGTAAAATAAAAATTTCTCAATACAGAGAATGTGCATTGTATGATCTTACCCGTAAATGAACGCACTGCGAAAAAAATCGCGTATTTTCTATGGATAATTTAAAAAAAAATGTATGACTCGCATTTTTGTAATATGTAAGTAAATTGCTTGTGAAAAATATCAGATATTCAATAATCATGTGGGGATAGGCAGTAAGCCATCTCCACCTTGATTAGTAAAGTATCATAAGATGATTTTCTGAAAACGATATTTTTACCATCAGGTTATATTGATTGACACACGTTTTGAACATGCCACATTATAATCCTGACACATGATGGAAGATGCATCTCTTACATTTAATATTCTCTATATTTATTTTGGGCTGAATTTGTTAAAAAATTAAAATAGATACTAAATAATCGTGCTGATCTAAAATGGTAATACAATATACAATTTATATTATATACCATATACAACATAAAATATCAAGAACTTACAGCAATAAAAGAATAACTATATTTTTACAAACTGTTACCGCTGTATATATTACATAAAGCCATTATTTCTGGAATTCATTACCAGCATATATTAGTATTTTAATGAGCGGGCACTTAGATTAAATCTATTTAAATTACCGTTCGATTGTCAAAGTTTTTATGCGAATGTACTTCTGATGTTATAATAATAAGATCATTTATATATATATATATATATATATATATATATATCACAATGTAAAAATAACTGATTACTCCAATTTGTTCAGTACCTGAGAGGGGATGTCTATAGCGATCATCGGGGGAGTGTTCGTATTACAGTAAATGAACGTGAGACAAAGTAAATATGACTTAGTTGTGCACTTAAGATGTATATAAGACCTACGTTGTGTATCTTTACAGATGTGTTCATGCATAAAACGTATTGCCTTCGTAAAACGCTTTTGGCATAGTTTTAGTTTACAGAAACGGCAAGTGCATATTTGGGGTGTTACAGCAAATGCTGTAACGTAAGTTTCTATGATTTTTAATCACGTGTTATTAATCCGTTCATGCAATTGTAAAATGGGTGTGAAACGTATTGTGATCTCTAACTTCACTTTATTGTTCGCGGTTGTACATCCGTTAAGTAGATTATCGACTCTATATGCTTTTCTCACTGATTGCTAATTTCCATATATATATATATATATATATATATATATATATATATATATATATATATATATATATATCTGTTTGTTTGATCTCGAAGTTCGACTTGGAGAGGCATGGGAAAATCCCACGCTGTTATGTCACTACACGTGAAATGTGATTTCTTATTCCTGGTACATCCTTAACGGCGTAGATTCTCTCTAGCGTCTGAGAACCAACCCTGACTTGTAGTCTCCCGAAATGTATAGTGGGAAAAGACACATAAATCACAGAAAATCGTTATTCCGTCAAAATTATCTCCAACTTTTTTTTCATGCACCCTGGTCAGGTTACGTCACAATGTAACGACAAACAACGCAAAATATCAAATAAGTATTAAGAAATCCTTCGACTTACCTCTACTGTTACCACATTTTATCATTTCGCCTCTATCCACGGTTGTGTTCAATATGTGTTGAACTAGGTTACTCCCAAACTAAAAACCTGCAGCGACTTTACTAAAATCTATAATTTTGAACTCGCTAAAACGGATAGTCCGTAAACAGAGGGTTACATTGTTTAATAGTCCCTACTTCCTCCCATTATTTTCTATTGGTCCTTCCGTGGGGTACGCCGTCACATTTTTTTATTGTTCGTGTTGAAATTAACATTTTCATTTGATTCTCAGATCATCCATTTAAACACGTTTTATTAGTATTATTTACTTGCCAGATAAAATAAATTTACTTTCGATTACATACTCTAAACATAAAATTCCTATCTCACTTACGTATTATTAATGGCCACATTCAATTTTCCCTGTTCTCATATAGGTGCTGAAAAGTGAACTAATATTTTTAAGGCGCTGCCTTCTTTCAGCAGTAAAATGTACTTTCTTTAGTTCTTACTATGCATTTTAATAATTTTATTATTGTCAATTGTTTCGTATTTATAAATGTTTCAGTGTAGAGGAAATGCTCATATAATAGAAGGCATTCGAATAGTTGCTATCCACATACTATTAATCAAAATGAAAAACGCTTAGAGTCAATTCCTCGATTAGTTAACTAGAATAAACGACTACTGACGCATTTACGAACATTCTCTTGAAATACTGTAGCAATTTTCTGCAGTACGCATGGGGCTTGAGTCAGGGTCTATACACACACGCTGAGTAAATTTGTTTTAGGTATTCAAGTGTATTCTCTATTATTATAAAATTATCTGCGTATGTTTTTATTACATGAATGAATTGTACACGAAAATGCTACTGTTCCTCTTCTGATAATGCCCGCTAATCTAATGCATTCAACTCTAGCTCATTTATCTATAGATGTATATCTCGATATCTCCAACGTATGTTTACTGAACAGCAGTCTATTTTGTTTTAATCTCAGTGTAAGAAATTCGAGTAGATAAACGTTGTTAATAGCAAGGATTGTTAATTGTTTATTATGGTTAACGGATGCGCGAGTGTGTTCGAATGTGAAGTCGATAGCAAAAAACTTAATAATTGCAATACAAACTAAAGGAATTAATTATGAAAGGTTATACGAGCAAAAAACAATTTAATCACCAAGGCGATATTATGCTTAGATAAGATTTCTGTTAATCAAAATGAATAATATGCAACAATCACATAATTATACACATATATAGGCAATAGTTAATATACTAAAAGATTGGATATATTTATGTAGCATTAAAAAAAGTATGGCAATTGAGCACGTAAGCTCTCTCTTTTACTTTATCATTTAAAGGTATATATCCATTCTAATATGTATTCGGATTATCTCGTAGACTAATGACTGTGATAGATAGACATCGATACACATCTTGATATGTACGTATGTTAAGGTTTGTGTGAAAATTGTTTCTCTAGAGTTGGTTAAATCTGTATAGATTTCGGATAAGTGTATTCCCTTACGCATTAGTGCGTTTAACAAATGCGAAAATATAAGCAGTTTATATTTCAACGCCTTCAGTATTCATAGCGATAGCGTTTACATATTTCCAAGCTGAGAGCTTTTTACGTTTTTTTTTTATCGAAGTATTTATATTATTACCTTTACGACTGGTGAGTATGATAAAACTAATTTTAATAATAATAAAGAAATAACGCTTACAATGAGATAAAGATTCAAAAATAAGTAGCACGCTTTCTAAAAGAAAAAAAAAACAAATACGCATTTTGATAGATTATTGGATACTTATAATTGCGCAACTGTTGTTATATGTATTGAATTAAGCATACACACTTTTCTCGACGCTATCATGTTGCAAGGTCAACCAATAAATAAACTTCTATATGGGTGGCTTGTCTGAATTTTTGGTTTTGGTCATAAGCATTTACATATTCTAAATGATAAGCGCGAAAAATAATGACTACGATGAAAATAAGATTGCATAACTACTTCCTCTACTACAATTACTGCTACTACTATTACTACTACTACTACTACAACTTATAATTATAATGCAATATATGCCGAGGCGTTGAAAGAGAGTAGTAGAACGGATACGTTTATTATTAGTAGAATCGAAGAATCAGGGGTGTATTTTGGTACAAGTCGTACATTCAGATATCACACGCCGGACTTCAATTGAATATGGCATGTGTTGTGATCTTGCAAAATGCCAAAGGCGCTGTACCCCAGGATGTATTAATGAATTGTGTAGTGGATTTAGTTCCTCCAAGGAAGAAGCAACACAGACTCTCGATAATGCGTCGACAACAATATTTTCACTTCATCGACGGTGTTTTATGTATCGTATGACAACGGGAGAAGTTCCATTTTCCACCGTATAATTCTATCATTTTTTAAAATTTTTCCTCGGTTAGCAGGTGTAACCATAAAAGATACGGCTTGCTGGTCTGTTACAATCGTAAAGTACTGCCCAGCAAGGAGATCCCTCCATTTTCGAAAGCACTCGACTATGTAAAGTCGTATTTCATGTATAGCAAATAACGCTACAGTCATCTCAGTCTGTAGGAAAGTGTCTCCGATAGCCTTAGTGAGGCATTTGTTTCAATAGTAAATAGTAATTCATCATCAACAACTTTTACAGACGATTCGACAACTTCCTTCTTAAGTTTTTCAAATGAATTGAAAACTATACAGGAGGCATGGAAAATTTTTTATTTTCGACCATTGGACGAATTTAGTGTGAATACTTAGGTGTCCATTTAGCGTGTACGAAAACATTCCAAGACGCCCCTTTAACTAATCTTAATTGGAAGGAGAAAGTATTTGTAAAAGAGATTTCAAACGCTCAGGATCTGATTGCATAGTCCTGTTACAAATTTGATACCCAAGCAAATTGATGGAATGATTTTTCTCGGTTTATTTCGAAGTTACATGTCGGGGCAGCCTTTAAACACATTCCAAATTAGCATTATGCTTCTCCTGGGTTTTACCGCAAATAGTAATATCATCTATATATGAAAACGTTCCAGATAATATGTTGTCAGAAATGAAAGAATTTATAAACCGTTGAAAAGCAGAATCCTCATTAGTGATACCCCTGGGTATTCGTTTGAATTGGTACACACGATTTCTATCTTGAAAAGCCGTGTAAGGACGATCTTCGGGAAAAACTAACTATAAGGTATTGGGATATTCGGGTCATGCGATCCTCAATCCAAGGCAAAGAGTATGCATCAAGTAAGGTGAAACGGTTAATAATTTGCAAGGAATCAACTACTAATTCTTTCTTTTTATTAGGCGACGAAGTCACAACAATCTGAGGACGCAATGGTGAATTCAATTAAATCATCCTCGAGCAGTTGTAGAATATCCTTTTCAATGAATCGAGCATTCTCCGCACCGTGTTTCGGGATTTAGTAGCAATAGATTTGCAGTCAGGGGCTAAGTTTCGAAACAATTTCACAGGGGCACAATTGATCTTAGTAGGGGTGCATATTTTTAGAATGTCCTGAGGTCCACCAACGAAATAGTAATACCGTGATGTAGTTTTAAAATAGGCACTCCGGATATAATATCCGCACAAGAATCAGGAAGCTCTGTACAGTCTGTTTCTTTATACTCTCAATCATTGAATTATTAGAAAGTGGAACATAACAGTTGTATTTTTATAGGTTCGTTTAGCAACTAGACGCGAATTAAGCATCGAATAAGGCAGCCGTCTCCTAGTATGGATTGATTAACATTTTCTGTTTAAAATTAAATGCGGATACAGATTTCGACAGGAAAAGTCCCCTGTTCGACAAGATGAGTTTGAAGAAAGTTACATTGACTCAGACCTTGTGAAATTCACATCCAGTATATGAGACACATAATACGAATCAAAATATTACGAATTTTAATTAACACAAAATTCTTAAACGTAATTAATTTATTTATTCCACCAAACATTCAATAGCATTTCCGTGTCCTCTGAAACAAGTTTTTTTTTATAGCAACATTGTGGAGTGCATCCGTTACCATTAGAGAGTTTATATGTACACGTACGTGACACTGACACCGATCTGCTTAGCTATAACCCTCAAAACCCATCTTCTACTTTATAATTTTCAAGAGAAAGGAATTTATGAAAGTGTTTTTCATAGTATTATTCATAAAGAATTTGTTTTTTAAATTTTTCAAGTGCATACACATTCAGGAGACTTAATACCACAAATAAATATACGTTATTAGAACGTAGCCTCACGAAATATTTTTCATTGGAAAAAATATAAATGTGGATATATAAACTTTCATTTTCAACTATTATTATTATTATTATTATTATTATTATTATCTTCATTATCATTATCATTATTATTATTATTATTATCATTATTATTATTGCCTTCTTTAGTAGTTTGAATTCAATAGGTATTTACAAAAACGAATAATCGCTTTTCAAAGATTAGACACTTTCAGAGATCATATCAATTCAAATTGTAAGCAAAGTAATTTATTTAAATTAAAATAAACAAAATAATCCAAACAATCAACGAGTGATGTCCGGTGCGAAAACATAAAGTGTACATATATATATATATATATATATATATATATATATATATATATATATATATATATATATATATATATATATATATATATATAGTTTTAAATAAAATACTAGGTGGAAGTTTCTCGAGGGCTCTTTCGGCTATCATCTCGTCAGGAGTAAATCGATAGGAATCTAAATAATATTGTAGCGAAAATAAAGAGTTCTATTGGGGAACTTATTAAATGTGCCAACGTACGGGGACATTAATTAAATTTATTTACGTTTAAAAACAATTAAAAATATTGGCACAACAAGGGAGGGAAAAAAAGCGGGAGAAAAGAAATTCAAATTTCCCCAAAGAGAAACAATGCGTTTGATGTTTCTTTTTGCCGGCACAAAGAAGGTTGACGCACCGCGATAGAGACGGCCTCCAAAATCTTTAAATGGTTTTTGGAGTCCGCTCTATGTAGCACCTCGAACCAATCTATTTTATATCTATCGGCACAGCACGGGTTGTCAACCAAATGCTGGCCAATAGCAGAGTCCAAGGCGGCAGAAGGAGGGAGACCACGAAACCCCATCCTCCCTTGTCTGATCTTCGATGGAACATGCTGGTTTATACGAGTCAAAAGGTGCAAGGATGTTCGCCCAACATAACCAGCATCGCACTGGCATCTAAACTGATATACAATATTACTATTTGTGATGTAAGGCAAACTATCCTTGCGGAAAGACGGAAAAGCAGGTTTCGTAGTATATACCAAACGCAAGGTCACCGAATTGAAGCATTCGTAAATACTTCTTCGAATCTGTTTGGAAATTCTATTACTCCACGGTAATTTCAAATAAACCGGGCATTTCAAGGGGCCAACCATTTTAGGGGATTTAAAATCCGCAGCCTTTGCGTAGGGAAATGTACACACACAGACACACACGCAGACCCGTTCACTTATATATATATATATATATATATATATATATATATATATATATATATATGCATATACTAGCATTTTAGCATGGTATTTCCCGGGTGTTTTGATGTGTCAGTTGAGCATACAAAGTGGTAGTAGGAACGCAGGCGCGGAAGAGATAAAAGAACAGGGAAAAACCTGATGTATTTGCTCTTACGAACATCGACAAACACGATGTGACTTCTGTTTTAATTAAGGCTAGACAATCGAAATGAGCTGATAACTTTCAAAAACGTTGGCGAAAAAGGGAACGCCCTGTTGAAAGGTTCGCAGTTGAAGGTGAAGATATTAATGTTTATAGACAATTTTTTGATAACTGTCGTCTGCAAAGCAGTCCTTCAAAACGATACTGATATTGGTAAAATCTGTGGCCTCTGTCTAAAATTTTAGGCATACATGCAAACATGCATACAGACATATATTCATTTATATATTGGTACTAAAATTTTTTGACCCAAACAGAGTAAAAAGCTTGGCATATCTCTTAATACACTTTATATAAAATTTCAAATGTTAGGCCAGATTTTGTCTGAGTAATTTGGTAGAGACCGCAATGGTCATTTTCTTTTAAACTTTGAACCCTAATAGTACCCCTTAACGTTAATTGTTTTGGGCTCAAATCAGATTATTAAATTAGATCCATGTCCAAGAATCCTATATCTAAAATTTCAAGTGATTACACCCAAAATTGTCGGAGGAGTTTGTGTATAGTTCTCAAAGGACACATTGTTGAACTTTGACCTCTTAACAGCCAAATGTATAGCCAACAACGGATCACAAAGATGTTCCTAAATAACATAACCCTGTATATCAAATATCTAGCCTTGAGACTGAAAATTAACGGAGTTAGTGCACAGGGAAATGTACCACACATGCACACATATGCACACAAATATACACACACGCGTTCACTTTCATAGATATACTCGCATTCCAGCCCGGCGTTTCCCGGGTGTTTGGATGTCTGCTTAGCAAAAAAAAAAAAAAAAAAAAAAAAAAACGGATTCTAGGAAGGTATGCTGACACCCGTACCGCGAAGGAGGAAAAGAACGAGGAAGAACCTTGACGTCTTTACTGGTACGACCACCGCCAAACCGGAAGCGACTTATTTTTAAACTACGGCTAGAAAATCAAAAGGAACGCGTGACTTCCAAAAATATCGGTGAAAAAAGAGATCCCCCCCTGTAGAAAGTTCCCAGTTGAAAGTGAAGATATTAATATTTTCAGCCAATTTTTTTATATTTGTCGTTTGAAAGGGCGATCCTCAAAACGATACTAGTCTTGATAAAATCCATCGTCTTTGTCGAAAGTTTTAGGCAGACATGAACACACACACACACACATACATACATACATATATATATATATATATATATATATATATATATATATATAGTAATTTATAAAATATATATGGCGATTAAACTACACTGAATATTCTGCGTTTCATCCAACTATAAGTTTCGTCAGGCTTATGCGCGAATTCTGTGGTTGCTTCTTGTTTTTATATATGTTGAGGATTTCTAGTTGGCCAATCAGCTTTCTAGTATCCACTAAGCAACCACAGAATTCGCGCATAAGCCTGACGAATCCTATAGTTGGATGAAACGCAGAATATTCAGTGTAGTTTAATCGCCATATATATTTTATAAATTACTAACTAGCTCTACCTACGTATTAAGCACTTTTGAAGTAAATACTTAAACTTTACGCATAAATCTATACTTTCGTATATTAAATTTATGTGAATAAATGAAGTAGTTATATATATATATATATATATATATATATATATATATATATATATTGGTAACTAAACGTTTTCGCCCCACACCGATTAAAGAGCTAGTCCTATCTTTGAGTACCCTACATGTAAAATTTACAAATGTTTAGACCAGATATTTTCTGAGTAATTTGGTGGTCGATTTTTTAAAAAGTGTGCCCTCTAATAATTCCCCTAAACATTTACTGTTTAATCTCAAATCAAGTTATTATGGTAGATCCATGTCCAAGGAACCTATATCTAAAATTGCAATTATTTATAAACAAAATTGGCAGAGTGGGTTGGTAAAGTTCTCAAAGGCTAACTCGTTGAACTTTGACGCCACAAATCCCAAATTCCTGGCCGAAAACAGATGAAATATTTCCCAAACCTCATTACCCTGTATATCAAAATTCAAGTCACTAGACTGAAAATTGACAGAGTTATTGCGTAGGAAAATGTCCCCTCACAGACACACAGATATACAAATACACGCACAGACAGCCACTTTAACTTTATATATATATATATATATATATATATATATATATATAGATATATAGATATATAGATAGATAGATAGAGAAAGATAAATAGATAGATAAATTAAACAAAAATATATACGTATACATAAACACCTATGGAAAAAATTGTGTTTACTGTAAACTTTTTTACGCAAATATCACGCAAGTATTACTCATGTAAGATATCTGCATGAATATAATTACACGTAATAGTTAACTAAAGATGATCATCCCATAAAAAAAACGAAAAAAATTAATAGTGAATTAATTAAAATGAAAGTTTTAAAGAATATGCAAATTAGCTAAATCGTTTGCTAGCGAATGCAATTTCAAAATCCATATGTAAGAAAATTGTATTTTCTTTTTAAATAACTAGAAAAGAGGCTTGCCTTTTTTCTGTTGTTCTTGGCATTCGAGCCAAGATAAAAGTGTAATATCTGTTCTGCAAATGCTCAATTTAGATAATTTGTAGCAGTCAATTGATGGGAATCCTCTTTAATGGGTCAATTATTATTTTTGGTAACCAGAGTGTCCCCTTTTTGCATACTTTTTGGTCAAGGTATGGGCAACCCTTTATACCAATTGTCATTATCCAACCCCCCTATACCCCGGGGAATTGCTCCTCATTTACCCTTCACTCCTCACTTTAAATATCCAGCTTGTGCCTAATTTGCTGGTTGGGGGAGCTATTAAATACCTTGCCTTTTTTCTGCTGTTCTTGGGCTTCGGGCTGGATCAAAGTCTAATATCTGGACGGAAAATACTGCAAGCAAAGTCCATATGTGGGGGCAACCGAACATATAAGACCTTAGTCAATGTAGCGTAACCTTCCTAACACATTGTCACTATCCAGCTCCCCTACTCCCAGTTGAGCTGGTCCCCATTTCCCCTCCACTCCTCACATTAAAAATCGGCATGGTGCCCTATTTCTCGGTGTGGGGGGGTAAATAGATACCTTGCCTTTTTTATGCTGTTCTTGGCCTTCGGTTCGAGATCAAAGTGTAATACCTGTTCTGCAGATGCTGCACTTTAGGTAATTTGTCCCAGTCAAAAGAGGAGGCCCCCTCTATACGGGGGCAATTACTATTTTTGACCCAACCAGAGTGCCCCCTTTCCTTTTTTTTTCGGGAAGCCGGTAAACCCCACATAAAAACGACCTCGTGTCACATTTTGCATTGGTGGGAAAGCAAATAAATACTAATAGAGAAGAGGGTGTCTTCTTTCTGTTGTTCTTCCGGGATCAAAGTTTAGTATCTGTTCCGGAAAATACTGCAAGCAACCCCACATATAAGTTAATGGTCAGTGTAGGGGCAACCCTTCATACCAATTGTCACTATTCCACATCCTTACTCCCTGGGGAGCTTGTCCCTATTTCCCCTTTACTCTCCACATTAAAGAAACGGCGTTGTACCTTATTTTTTCCGTGTGGAAGAAAAATAAATATTCTGTTGTTCTTGGTCTCCGGGCTGGGATGAAAATGTTGTATCTGTTCTGCAGATGCTGCATTTAAGTTAATCTGTATCAGCTCCAGGAAGGGGAAACCTTCTATACTGGGACAGTTACTATTTTTAGACCCAACAAGGGTGTCGTTTTTGCCTTTTTTTCCGGGGAGCTGGTTTAACTCCACAAGAAAACGACCTCGTGTCGCATTTTGCTTTGGTGGGAAATAAATACATACTAATATAAAAGTAGGTGTTTAATATGAATATCGTTATACACAAAAGAAAAACGAATTCATACGAGTTTATACATACATACATATATATATGTGTGTGTGTGTGTGTGTGTGTGTGTTCGCGCCCGCGCGTGCGCGGTTGTATGTGTACATGTATATGTATATATTTATATGAATATAAACTTTAATTTTATGAATAAATACATTAATATATATATGTATTCTATCTTCTTTCTTTTTCTTCGATATAAATAAAATTAACTCATTTTTCCCTCCATTTTTGACTTTAATAGTATAGAAAAATCATGGCATTACATGCAAATGTAATACACATGGACTATAGCAAATTACCTGAGGCTTGCTATAGGCTTATTAACTCTACAGTTCCTCGACAATGGTACATGCCTTTGTTTTTTCCGGTGAGAGTTCACTGCCAAAAGCGCTTAGATTCAATCGAAGTTGCAACATTTTTTTCTCTATTAGATTTCTCCTTTCCGCTCTCCCCATATACACCGCAGCGGTTTCGTTCACAAGGAACTCTACGAGGAAACACACCGGTCTGGAAACGTACACGGTTACTTATGCCGTTTCTTTATTTTTAAATCTTTTTTCCTTGATTTATGCTTTTTTTTTTCATAATAAAGTAGAAATCAAAAAATAAAAAAAGTGATTACTATTATTGTTTTCTTTTTGCCTTTTTTTCGTTAGCGTAAGACGCAATCTGCGAGACTAGTCGGATTTTACTTCCGGGTTTTACGAGTCTAACCGAGAAAGCTAACTATGATCTTTATGTATTAGTAATTTCAACACAACATTTATTTTTATACAAAGATTACAACGCACGATATCCTGATTTCACTTGCATTACATTTAAATTAACATTTAAAAAATAAATTCATTTAGAACTCGAGAAACAAAAATATTCATTTAGAATTCGAATGTGATGTGACTACTGAAACTAAACTAAAACAAACTCACTGCGGAATTGATATTTGACCTAATTCACTTTTAGTTTATTAATAACATTTTTTTGGGGGGCGCTTTCGCCTCAATTATTTGATCGCATCTCCCCCTTCAAACATGTTGGGATTTACTAACGCACGGGCACCGCCAGACCTTTCTTATTGCATCACGATAATTTTTTAATTGTTTTTGTACACTATTTTTATACTATAAACATTGTTTCGTTTTATCATATGTAAACAGGGGTATAACTTCGCTTTGTTTTCATTTTACCACCTCAACCACACCCGCTTCTACAACGCCGGGCAACGCCAGGTACCCCCGCTAGTATATGTATATTTTTAAAAATTCAAGTAAATATACATATCTTAAAACTTAATAATAGTCCATATGAATCGTACAGTATATCATTGCAACGCTATAGAAAAAATATTTCTTTAACATACTATATGGAACATCGAGATATGTAACTCAGGAAAGCAATAAGCCTGCAAAGAATATAAATTTAAAATTGAGACAAACAATAAATGGGTGTCTGACATTTAAACGAGAGTGTAGGATTGATACGCTGTCTACTAGAGAACGTATACTACGTTATATAGTCGAAAGAGAAATATGAGTGAGGAAAGACACCATATATCATGCACCCCCAGACAGATGAATCGGTTATTTAGGGAGTTCTGTATATACAATATATGACGTATTACTTGTTAACCAATGCGCATCTTATCTACGAAATTATCAGTTTTGAACAAAAAGCACAGATATACTATTCTTCTCTTTAATCAGTAGTTTCGGTTCTTCCTATATTTACTGAGTAGTGAATAATATGTAACAGAAGGTGTTTTCACGTGTACTATTTCAGGTGTAATATTTTTAATGGACATATGATAGAATCACGCTTAGCAAAATAGGATTTAATTGATTATGGTTTGCGATATTATAGGCATCGTACGAGGAAGAAGTTATATTAAAAAAAGATACACTTAAAATTATCGATATATATTTTGGCAATTGAATTGTGACTTATCTGAAATATATACAGGGTGAAATTTTCAATAATATATTTTTATTGAAACATTAAGCGGAACATAGTCACTTAGAAAAAAACTTAATCAAGTTGTTTGAAAAAAAAGACATATTAAATGTTATATTAAACGGATCACCTTTGATATAGTTAACGTAAATATAAAAAAAATAAAATCATGTAGCAATCCCTTCCATGAGTCACGTATGAATATGGAAAATCAGAGAGGGCTAAGTATTAATGTAACACATATTAAACGATATCTTTAGTATTTAGGATATTTAGATTCATAGTGGAATCTGATATATTTTAGCAACTATAAACTAACACGTAGTGAAGTAGCCTTTGATCATCCATTCTACTAGCATTGGTGACGCACACGTTTATCTATGTTTCTTCCCGTTGAAATGGGCTTTTTCTTTTACATCCTTAATGAATTCAAAGGGTTTATTTCGCTAGTTCTCTTTTTTACTTTACCAATTCCTGCTAAGCGACGTCACGTCTATATGGTTGAAACGAATGTTATTTGATCTTATTCCTATTACATTATCTTGTCTAAGTCAAAGTCGTTTATCTTTAATGTTATATGATTACTGCTTACCCTCTTCTTATATACTGCCCTTTATTAATAAATTGAAAGTGTATATATTGCATAAGTTTAATAAACGAATGTAATTTCATAAAATTTGAAAAGGAAATTATTCCTTCCAATAAATAAAACCATATATATATATGAATATATATATACACATATATATATAATATATATATATATAAATATATATGTATATATACATATATAACTATATATATATATATATATATATATATATATATATATATACGATCTGAAATCTGCAGAAAATTGCATAAATTATCATACGTGTATCTATATACGTAATATGTATTACATATAAATGTACATGGATATATGTTTTAATATATATATATATATATATGTGTGTGCGTGTGTGTGTCTATGACATTATGTGTATGTTTTTAAGAAGTGTGTGTGTGTGTATGACATTCTGTGTATGTTTTTGCATGTCAAATATCAACAAGCAGCTTAAAAATTGCAAACGCGGTGGAAGATATTATTAGAATTTCCATTTTAATTTTTTAAATTATTTTTGCTTATTCTAACATAACATATACTATTCATATCCATTTATATTCTAATGACATGTTCGGTTATTGATTGCACATGAAGAAATGACATTAAAGAGTTTACTTTGTGCAATTGATTTTAACACACCTCTAATATTCTGAAGAAAAATATACGCATTCTGCGAAAAAAATGATATACAAAAATTATAATTGTTATCTAACTACTACTTTAGTACGATAGCTGAAACAAACATAACAATGTAGAACACACACACATATACATATATATTAGTATATATATATATGTATATATGTGTGTATGTATGTATATGCATACACGTGTATGTATGCAGATCTAAGAAAGTTTAAGATTAAAAGATATATAACGTTGTAGAATTATCAAAGCAATTAGGAAAAGGAAAGAGGGGGAAAAGAAGAAAAATAGTGCATTTACTTTATCCCTTTTTAGCTTTACTCTTTGCTCTGATAATGTAATGCCTTTATATTGAAATTGCTTCATTTTTTATAATATTTGATTGCACTAGTGTTGAACTGTTCTTATCTTTATGATTGTAAATTTGTTAAAATATATTCTTGGATAACATGATTGTGTTTGGCCAAGGTTTTTCTGTTTTTCAAAACAACATAATGTTAACCATCGCTGGTATTTTTATTTTATTTCTATTCATATATATATATATATATATATATATATATATACATATATATATATATATATATGTATGTGTATATTGTGCGGCTGAGTGTGTGCGTATGCGTGGTTGTAATTTACGATAGCATCAATGCAATTAAATATTAAAATGCTATCATATATTCATTGAACCAGAAATCACAGTCAAACTAAAAATACATCAAAATATTCATTCTCAATCATATAAATATGAGCCGCAATTAAAATGAAATACAATGTGCCATATGTAATCACCATCGGAAAAAAAACCTTCCCAAAAAATTATGAACAGTAATCCGTATACATATACAAGACTTATATTCACACACATACACAAGCATACGTAATCAATCGTTACAAAATCTCTTCCAAGCTTGTGATCTAAAAGTTTTTTTCTAATTACCCACGCAAATACATGCAAAAATTCAGTCTAATATTCTTTCATATCGTCACAAGTGTCACATTTATCAGCCTTATGCTTAGGGAAAACCAGCTGCACAAAAAATCAACATAGATTATAATCGGATTACCGTAAAGATTATTAAGTTGTCCGTCATCCATACGACTAGCTGTGTAAATGATAAATGAACACAACGTATTTCCCAAGATTTGAACAATAAACTATAAAATGAAAGTTGCTTCTGTTTAATATAAATATCGCTTAAATAAAGGTATTCATTCTCATTACGTTTTATTTAATAGATAATTATAGTAAGTAATTGGTTTATGGTTTTCATGCAAATCTTAAAATGCGTATTTTATTGTACATAAAAGCATTAAGCCTGTGTTACATAAACTTTTAGGTTTATTAGCTCTGCCTGATATGCTAAAAAAATAAAATATACTATCTAAAAGATGAATATATTAATAACCAAGCACAACATTGTTCGTTAGGCAAAGTTATATTCAACCATTGCCATGAACGCGTAGAATATAAAAAGATAGCAAAAATTTGCATATAATATATTAGTCATGCCTTCAATTTTTAGTAATATAAAACACTTTGTTATATTCTATATTATATTCTGAGTTTAATTACCGCTATGGCCGAACCAGTTGTGGTTGATAAAACGCAAAACAGTGAGGGTTGTCAATGTACAATTTATTATTAGTAGTTGTCCTTGGAAAAACGCACCCTTTAGATAACAACCGAATGTAATTTGAATGTTATTCTATCGGAAATGTAATCCATACTTATATATTGATGCCTTAAAACACACAGAGACTTAAATTTTATCCTTATAAAAATGTAATGCGATAACTACAAATGTATTTATATATACTAAATTAATTAAATACGCACGTTACCTACAAGGGTAGCGGTGTCTATACGTCGGAAATAACTTTGTAAAAAGTTTCGGATTATAAACTAAATATTACTTTAAAAAATTACGGATTTACATTCTGCACTGACACCATCTCCACTTTATTTTATTTTCCTTACATATTTTGGAATAAGCACATCACTCATTTTCTGTAATTGATACATACCAAGCTTAAACGTCCTATCGGTACCAAAATGTTAATTTACTGATAATTCGTGTATATTTTTAATCCCCCCTAACAAATTAGGGTGCACCTGTAATATCACCATTGTCCGTTTGCCCGTTCGTCCGTTTGTCTGCCGGAATTTTCTCAATAACTATGCCTTGGATTTTTTTTTTTTTGCAATTTCATACAAACATTAAACATGATATGGGTAAAAAAGTAACAGTAAGGGTTTTCTCGGGAAAATTCGATTGCACCTCTGGGAGTTCCTTTCTGGTTATAATGGCTTAAATTGACAGTTTTGTGCTTATTAAATAAAATGATGCCTTAGATTTTTATAAACCTTTATGAAAAGTTGTAAGTGACTGATTTCTATATAATATTATTTTTCTGTGCTTCTGTACTTCGCGATAACTCTTGCAAATGCAGGGTCTCTTTGGGGACTAGTTTACGGTATTTGTCCAAAACATTCTGTGCATAACTATTTAGCAGTGTGCATCGTGTGTAACTCAAATTTAAATATGTTAAGGGCTTTTGGGCTTTTTAGGCTAAATAGGTGAGTCAAATGATTAACAGTCATTTTTTTCATAGTGTAGAAAAATTTGCATATGTTAAATCCTAAAAATGCAACGGTTGTTCCTTTTCTCCTGGATTTGACGTCTCCTGGGGAGCTTTGGGACTAAATGGGGCGGGTAAATGCTGAACTTAGTCTTTTTTATGCCTCGTTTGCATTGCATTCAAATGGTACACTGCATGCTTCACTTGTTTTTATTATAGTACACATTATCAGAAAGCCTTCGAATTTCCACATAAAAATGTTTTTTTTTGTATATATACACGTCAGAGTTTAAAAAGGTATGATGCAATTCTGTTCTTATTTCTTACATTAATATAATCGTAACAGTGATATTAGAAGGTGTAGCTATATTTTTCGACATCACGCACATCATGATATCCGTATAGACACTTTATAAAAAAACACTACATTTTCTCCAGTATTAGTATTTCATTGTAGAATTTACAAGAATACCAGCAAAGAAACCTAAAGTTAATCAATAATACATGAGGTGTGGGGGACATACTGAATTTAAATGAAGTATTATTATGTGAAAATGAAAATGCCTGAAATAAATCGACCTTTGTTTCCTCTAGACGATATATTGATTTCATGTAAATTCTACAAACACACAATAAATACAGTAATATCCGAATGAATTAAAAACACATAAATCTAGAAAAATCGAATTGTAAAATGAATGCACTTTAAAACTGAATAAACCAATAGCCAACAGATGACTGGCCTTAGAAGATGACCTGTTTAATAGCGAATCACCATCATTGTGGTGAACGTTCCTTTTGAGTGTTTTTTTTTTTTAATAGAAAAATGTTGTTTTTTTTTTATCCAGGGCGATAATGAACTATATTTAATTATCATCGTAATAATATTTCCAGCAATGTTCAGCGTTTGTTGTAATATGATAAATTGCAGTTTAGTCTGATTTTATTGCAGCAAGTACTGATTGGCATATTACCACAATGACGACAACCCCTTTACATGTAGTGTAAGATGGTTTTATGGAAGTTGAATTAACCGTAGTTTAATTTCCTGATCGATTATTTATCAAAGCATGCATGGAAAATGAAACGCAATTGTAGCATTGTGTCATATTTATCTCTCTCCCTCTCTCTCTCTCTTTATATATATATATATATATATATATATATATATATATATATATATATATATATATATATATAGAGAGAGAGAGAGAGAGAGAGAGAGAGAGAGAGAGAGAGATAGATAGATATGTATATTCTCATGGTATGGAGTACAGTATTTAGAAAGTCATAATAGAGAAAATATATGAACACATAAAAATTGAGTAGTGACATAACTAGCTGCGAATATGTGAACACAACATGATAGTTGAAGGTTGTCAAGTGGTTAACGACACGGATTGAATATCTAGGCATGCCTCGTTCAAATCCAGTTCGTTCTACAGAAAGAAACACTTTCAGAAAAAAACAACTTCTGACCTTGTGTCTTACCTCCTGGATGGGCCATAAATACAATAATTAGTTGTAAGAATATATACACCTGAAGAAATTGCATATCTTGGCATCGATGTTCCTGAAGTCATTGGGTGCTCAAAATTTTTTTTTATCATCATATTACCTCATAACGGAGATCTAAACGGCATAGATAAGACCTATATCTACTTAGCTAGCTACTGTAATTCCATAGTTCTCTTCATTTCATTTACACTCATATATATATATATATATATATATATATATATATATATATATATATATATATATATATATATATTAGCAGTCAAAGCGCCAAGGGGTTATAATTGATGGTCGGGTTTCAATCCGAGCTTTAGGTAGTTCCTTGTTTAGTCAGATGGCTCTATATGAATGTGCATTACAATCAATAAAAGAATTGCAAACTTATCTTTTTACTTCCAAGAGAATGCAAGCGGTGTAGGTTCTGTTTGTGTTATTTTTTCCCAGTTTGAAATCATGATATTAATGTGTTTAAATGTTATTAAGTTCATTAATTTAGTGTGTTAGGCAAGTGTGTAAACATTTGCAAAGATTTGCATATGTGTTTTTATAAACAAAAGAGAATACTTTCAAAACTCTATGTACCGTAAACTATATAACAACACGGAAATAAAATAATATGGAACCAGAATGTTTGTTTATTTACATCGAAACTGCAACGTGTCCAAATGTAATTTAATATGAAGTTTCTGTAAAGGCATTTAGAGGATGAGTTTACATTGTTTTCATTTTATCATATTTATATAACTGTTGAGCAAACGTTGTTTATTGATTACGTGATTTCACTTCTTTTTAGTTACTGATGATTTTTTGTAAGAGTGTAAAACAGCTTCTATACGTTAATTGAACAATTTTTGCACTTTTTTTTTAATAAAATCCAGGAATAAAATTTAATCACAGTGTGAGTATAATTAACCTCGTCTACAACGAAATAATTGATGGTATAATGAGATAAATGAGTAATAATAGTTTTGCAACTGAACATCATTTGTGAGCAAATACGATGCAATCCTAGTTGCGTTTTCCCCCTAATTATTCGTATGCATTTAAGTAACCGTTTTAAGGAAATTACTTTTTAGCTCCGGCCGTTGCAGAATTACACGATAAATCATTACGGGGTTTAAAATCTCAGTAAATCGGTTTGTGGCATCAGTAGGATAAATGTAATATGTTTGTCTTAAATACTATTGTAATAATTAAAGAAAATGTGTTTTTGTTCAACCCACTAAGTGTATGTTAAACAAGGAAAATATAATAATTAAAATAAATATATGGATGTTGATAACTTTGTTTACAGCAGATACGGCCCCTGTAAGATATAAGGAACAAACTAGGGAGTCATGATACTAAAGAGAACAGAATATACAATATTATATTTTATATCATTTAGATTAATTTTGCTGAAGACTTCTCCAAAATTAGAATGGATAAAATTACTATAAATATTTTGATTAAAACAACGTGCGTGTGTTTAAGATTTAGTGAAATTTTTAACTGTTATTACATGTATAACTCAATTTACAGCACGTTTGGAAACATCGTTATGAAAATAATGTTTCTAGTAACGAACGTGTTTTGCTAAGTTTTATGATAGAAGTATATTATTATGCAATCAAAATATGGTGTAACTAAGATTTGCGCGTGTTAAGTTCGGAAGCGTATTTATTTATATCCATAGTAGCCCTGCAAGCCAATGGCAATTTTAGATTAATTTATTATACAAAAGATGGTGTGTATGTTAAATAATTTACATTATCTAATTCTAAAAGTGTTTACTAATTTTGAAATAGAATCTCATTTTTGATTTTCAATATAAATTTTAGCACCGACGTCTATATTGTTTTACTATTAATTAAACATTTTATTATGTCAAATCTGCAAAATAATATGCAGAGTGCAATTTTTTAATAATGTAATAATGCACGAAATATCAACTCAAATTTATTTGTAGGCTTGATAAAACAAGTTTTGACATATATGTAGTTTGGCGTGATTTTCCTTGCTATATTAATGCATATTTATGTATTATTAGCAATAGAATATATAAAATATATTTGTAAAAGATAACATACCGATTCAGTTTAATTATGCCTGTGTATTAATTAACATACTTTCTAAATAATTTACGATATGTGTTCAACTTATAGTGTCTAATCTGAAACAGATTTTCTATCGGCCTACTAAAGTAAAACTGTTGATCTCTCCCGAAATATATAATTATATTCTAAGAGATTACGTAAAAATTTTCTTGTGGCTTATCATATCGACTTCCCATGATATATTAATTTAAACTTCTTACTATGTTTTGTTACGGCCGATTTTGGATTACCATTAATAAACATGACTTCTTTTACAATTACGTTTGAAGTAGAACAGTTAAAAATTGAAGATGGAAAAATATATAGATAGTTTACTTTTAAGATATATCGTTCAGTACTTTGTCTGGAATATTTTCGGGGTATCGCTATTAAGCAAAAGTTTAATACATACATACATACATACATACATACACACACACATATATATATATATATATATATATATATATATATATATATATATATATATATAACTATGTACATAGGCAAACACCGTCGCAAGTCAAACGATCTATGAGAGCCAACACACTAGAAATCAAAGAATATAACAATCACGAGGCTGTCTCCTCAGCAACCGACAAGGCTAACATGCTTGCCAGTCGGTTTGCCTCAAACTCCACACTGGACCCTTCCAACCACCCCCTTCCTGACTTTCCTATGCGGACAGACGCCACACTAGACGATCTGAAAACCACCCCTGCTCAGGTGCATGCTATCATAAAAAACCTTGACACCTCAAAAGCATGTGGACCCGATCTTATCCCAGCTGTGCTATTAAAAAAGTGCTCAGCCGAAGTAGCTCCAGTTCTCTCCAAACTCTACAACAAATGTCTTAATGAAGCTTGCTTTCCGGGCTGTTGGAAAACTGCTTCTGTTGTACCAGTATTCAAGAATTCTGGCGAAAGGACAGACCCATCAAATTATCGCCCCATTAGCCTCCTCCCGCTTTTTGCCAAAATATTTTAGACCTTAATTAACCATGCTCTAGTCCAGCACCTTACAGATGCTAAACTTCTGACCGACAAACAATATGGATTTAGACGAGCCCGTTCAACAGCAGACATCCTCACTGTGATCTCTGAACGTATATACCATTCACTGAACAAAGCGGGGGAAGGCAGAGCGGTAGCTCTAGATATATCTAAGGCTTTTGACAGGGTATGGCATGAGGGCCTCCTCAGTAAAATCAGATCATACGGTATCACTGGTAGAATACTTAACATAATTAAATCCTTCTTAGATAAGAGAAAAATCCAGGTAGTCCTCGACGGTCGCACATCTAAACAATATCATATAAATGCGGGAGTGCCCCAGGGTTCTATCCTTGGACCTCTATTGTTCCTGATATTCATAAATGACCTCCCCGACAACATTGCCTCTGAGATGGGTATATATGCTGATGACACTACACTCTATGGCAGACACGACAGGAAGACGAATGAACACATTTCTAAAGAAATGGCAGACACACTAGAGGAAGACCTCCAATCTGTAGTGGAATGGGGACAAAAGTGGTTGGTCGCATTCAATGCTGCCAAGACTAAACTAGTTTCATTCAATAATTACAAGAACCCCTCTCTACCACCCATAGCAATGGCCAACGACTCTTTATCTGAGAGCCCATCTTTCAAACTCCTTGGCCTAACGTTCACAGGAAACATGAGTTGGAACAATTACATTGAAGGCATTGCCAGGGCCGCTGCAAGAAAGGTAGGCTCTCTCTACCGTGCTAGAAAACTACTAACACCCGAAAGTATCCTGTACCTCTATAAGGCCACCATTCGCCCATGTATGGAGTATTGCTGCCACATCTGGGCTGGTGCATCTGCTACTAGTCTCTCGCTCCTTGACAAGGTTCAAAAGAGAGTCGCAAACCTGATAGGCCCTGAACTGGCATCTAAGCTTCAGCCTCTGTCCCATCGACGAAATGTTGCATCCCTATGCCTTTTCTACAAGTATTTTAGTGGTGAATGCTCTGACGAACTGCAATCACTTGTGCCCCCACGACGCGAGTACCCTCGACAAACCCGACAGGCTACTAGATCCCACCCCCACACTGTAGAGGTCCCTAGATGTAAAAGATCTTTTTACTCCAATAGTTTCTTCCCCAGAACCGCAAGACTCTGGAATTCCATTCCAGGTCCCTGCTTCCCCAACAGTACTGACGTGCAGAAGTTCAAGTGTAACGTGAACCGACACCTTGCTGCCCAAATCCCTACATAGTACCCCAATAGTTGTTGCCCCTGATAGTAGCCCCCTACACCAAAGTGGCAATTTGCCTTGTTTGGGGTGAAAATGTAATAAAAAAAAAATGTCCACCCGTGGTCTAAGAAATTGGAAAAAGAAAGCATTGGTTTTCCGTGTATAACTAAAAATAGTTAAAATTGAGAAAATATCAGCCGATCGGCTTCCCCCAAACTTAAGAGAACTAAGGCAAAAGATTTATCACAGGGATAATCAGAATAAATTTTAAACAATACTTTATGATACCAGCATGGTATAAGATTGGATTACTATAGCACGTTCATCTTGCAAACATAATATTAATAAAGAGATAAACAGTTTTCTCGGACTAGTCTAGATAATTTTCAGGAGCATGGAAGCGTATAGTGAGAGTAAAATTAATCAATCCTGAAATTCTTTGCACAAGTAAGTTATAAATAATTGGTGATGAAAATCATCAGTATAGTTTAAAGGGCATTCGTTTATGCAAGGGTTTAATCAACATTTGTGGTTGCTATCCGTTGTTGAACTATGATGTTGAATGGGGGTACCCATTCTCGATACAATCAGCACGCTAAATCGGTTGTAAATTAAACATAGTGCATGATGTATTGGTCGGGAGAATGTTATTTATAAAGGTCTAAAAAGGTGTATATGAAAGAGTATGCCCACCCATAGAAAATTATTAACTTCATCTTGTTAACTCGATGTACTTTAAATGTATTTTATAAATGATTTCTGGCAATACGGCATCAGATGAGGTTCGTTTAAGACAGGTGTAAGTTTGAAGTAAGTCAGAGGTGTCAGAGGTGTGAATACATTATTAGATGTGTATGTTATATTAACTAATTATTTCTTAGCATTTCTTTTATATTTTTATTTAAGGTGCATAACATTTTATTTATTTATTTCCGTACTTTTAATACTGCGTCATCCTATCCAGCATGAATTAACAACGCATCTTATGTTAGAAGTATATTGTCACAGATGTTTCAATACATGATAAAACGTGTATACACTGGTCCCTTTAGATCAACACAGTAGACCAACGTTGAACCTTGATGACACTATTATCGTTGTCTAATTCTATATGTAATATTTGATCATCTGAAAATCGATTTCATCCGAGTTGAATTGTTACATGCAACCGAAAAGAATCAGTGTCGACTCAGATGTAATAGACAAATTTATTCACGACTACACCCTCAGCACTTTTACATGACAAAATTAAACACGTGTTTTTTTCTGTGATATTAAAATTTATAATCAATTATTTTCTGTGCAATTTTACTATGAATAATAATAATAATAATAATAATAATAATAATAATAATAATAATAATAATAATAAACATGCACGCTTTTGGGGATCAAAAGTAGAAATTTTCGTCCAAATCTGCTCCCAAATTGGACTGAAACATGATTTGATCATTACACTAATTTAGTAAGCATGTTACTCTTAATTTATCAGTGTACAAATGTAAAAATATGTTACTACACACCACTGCTTCCACATAAAATTAGCAATCAACTGTAATAATATTTTTCTGACGTCACTGTTTTCACATTTAAATATTTCTTTCTTTCCCATGAGGCCAAAGGTCGTACTGACAGTGACATCATCTATCTAGATTTTTAGTACTTGCTTTTTCCCGTACTTGTTTTTCACAAATTGAAAGCGTTTTATCTGTTTGCTTATTTGAGGAAACGTTACAAGACATACTGACAATAGCTCTCCGTTTTCGTCATCATATTTTCACATATTTTCCTCATAGTTTCATTCGTTTAGATGTATGGTCTTCTTCAAGGCGCAAGAGCATCTCCTCAACATCTAGAATTTCAGAGTAAGCCTAACATCTGCTGCACTTCAAACAGCTTGCCCAGGAAATATGGAGGCAAAAGCATTCATTCTTTCACAAAAAAAACACACACACAGCGTGTTTTACATTGAATGCGAGAATGTCCTTCTCGAGTATTTTTTAGGCAAAACCGACACTCTTGACCTCAGTCTCAGCCTTAATCTTACTGATGCTTATACTTGCGATTTGTGAACGCGAAGGAAATACCACTTAAGAGTTTATTGTGAACTATTTGGGTTTCGGAGACTCAGCAATCGAAAAAGATCATGTAGAATTTCTCACAGTCATATCCGACCTCTGACACAGACTATCTATGATGTTGCGATACTAACGTGATATACTGGTAAATAGTCGTTCATTTTTTATGCTAGTAAACGTCACACAGCTGAAATAATTAAATGAATACCGGAATATCAACGTAAGCATATCGTAGTATAATTATTTCGTTACCCTCTCTGAGACATTTGACGTCGCTTAAATCTCTTATTTATCTTAGAATTTTTTTCACAAAACTTCTAACAAAGTTTCAAATAATATATACTTCATCAGACGTGCGCTTTTCGGTAATCAGTCAGTAAAGAAAAAAGATGTCATTCGTATAAATATGATGCATATATAATTTACATTAGTAATGTGCAGAATACAACATCGCTGTGTTTAATAAAAGTGAAAAAATACTTGTAGTATGCTGCTATTATGTCGGGCTGAGGTCTGTCAATTTGATTTATACTTTCGAAAATACACATAATATTCTTCAATTATCTGACTAAAATTTTCACTTTTTAAAAAGTTGCTCAAAATAATGACACACGTTACTCATTTAAACGACGTGGCTTATATCTTACAATAATATGCATCAATTTAAATAGACAATTTTATTTAATGCACAAGGGACCTTTCGATATATTTCTAACTTTGTTTCCCTTAACAACATATTTTGGACTTTTTTATCTTATCAAATTAAAGAAATCATTCATTGATGTAAATTATCCAAAACTATATTTCCTATCATACTGCTAACAATTACGTGAATCAGGTATAGTTAATCATCCGGTAATGTTCATTCTGTGCGTATATATATATATATATATATATATATATATATATATATATATATATATATATATATATATATACACATATATATGCACACACACACATATATATATATATATATATATATATATATATAATTATATATTATTTAAACTGGATGTTTTGAACATGAAATCTTTGTTCATTTCACTCTGATAGATTCATAAAAGTAGTGATTGATTGGCAGAAATCAGAAGCTCTATGTATAAACGCTGTATAAACGCTGGAGTCATTCAGGGGTCAATCCTCGGACCAACTCTCTTCTTGATGTACATTAATGATCTTCCAAATCACATACTTACATCATTCGTGGGCATTTATGCTGACGACACTACAATCTATTGCGGCACATCAAAGACCGTAAGCGATGGAGCTTAGTGGGGGATACACTTTTCTCTTTCCTGCAAACTCTATCCCACAGAAGAGATTTTGCAAGCCTATCTCTGCATTATCGTTACTTTTATCGCAAGTGCACAGCTGAGCCTCGATCTATGGTCCCCACCGCACCAAATTTTAACGAAAAACACTCGTCTAGCGAAAACCACTATCAATAACTTCCCACACTCTTTATCCCTGCCTTAACCTAAATGTAGATTTTATGAACAGATCTTCATTCTTAGAACTATACACCTGTGGAACTCTCTCTGGATTGTCTGCTTCCTTACTGACTACCATATGATCGTCTTCAAGTCAAATGTAAACAAGTTCTTGACTAACCGTCCCCCTAAGTAATCCAATTTACAAAATTATCACTACTTATGTTTACTAAGCTATAATAACATTAACTAATGTATCCGCATTAACCCTTATCATCGAATGCCCTCCGGGGTTTGATAATGTTGATACCTGTGGATAAAACCCATTTCTGACAATTTCAGTCTAGAACATATAAGTTTTTTAACATTTTGTGATGAAATATGAAGCATTATTAATCCGTATCAATCTCTTACTGCGAATAATTATGATAGCATCTACACTTTATAATTACAAGAACCCTTCCAAATACAGCCAGTTCTCTCCGTGTAAAAGCAGAACAGAATGAAAGGCACCCATAAAGGTCATGGGAAATATAATATAGATAACATTGTACACACTTATGATATTTGTTTGTAAGTAAACAACTTAATATTTATCAGAAGTTAAATCGACAGAGACATGTTAATTCATGTAGGGATATTTCCATCGGTCAAACTTGATGAGATTCCCTTGCGTTTTGTGGCATAATGTCCACGTAAATGCATCAATAGATTACTTTCAATCATATTACATCGATGAAAAATAAAAAATACAATAAATTATAAAAAGTCAACTCCATTTTAGCTGTACTTGTTGATGGGTATGAATGATAATATGAAACACATATACAAATCAATCATTTATGATTAAAGATAATATGATTACAATCATTATGTTACATTAGAACTCTGTAATTGCAGTTAACTTTAAATGTAACACTTCATACATATGTCAATTGCTAATTTATCATGTTCAACTTAGGAAACCCATACCAACACATTAACATTTACAATAAATACCCTTCCTGTTTATTTATGAATACGGTTGTTAAATTTTGCAGGCACATTGATGTCGACATTATTCAAACTGAAATATCCATCCGTTTTTAAAGCCCTAATTTAATTTTACTTCAAAAGATTAGCTTTTCAAGAAGGTGCTTGCGAAAGTTAGCATTTGGATATTAAATGTTGTATTTTCACATACGTTTTAGTTATAATACCTTTACTAGATATATGGTTATAAAACACGTTCTTCGCTCTATCTAATCATTTAAATTACACTCATTTTAAATTAATCATTTTCCGAACGTTTAATACAAGATAGAAAAATGCAAATTAGCGCATTTTTATCCTATAAAAGCTAGGTCGAAAAATTGCTGAAAAAGCTCGGATATGAACGAATCGTTTGTCACCAGTATCACTACTTATGTACAGGGCAATAATGTTTTTTGAAATTTCGTTACAGCGAGGACGGAGAAATCGACCATCGAATGTTGACAACGATTAATTGAGAGTCGTAGTAGAAGCAGATCATCGCACAACCTGTTGAGAACTTGCTTTTTGTTTAGGCGTAACGTATACGCCGATTTCCAGCCAATTGAGAGAGATTTGAAGGAATAAAAAATAAATGATAACCAAAATAAACGCCTACATTACAACTTTTCTTCTTTTACACAATAATAATAGCCTGTTTTTTGACCGGATTGCGATTTACAACGAAAAACCTGTTCTTTACGAATATTGGGCATGCTTAGCTCAGTAGTTAGACGTCAAATTAGCTCCAGGACACGAAAAAAAAACAGGACCATCCTGAGTGTTTGGTTGTTTTCGGTCGATCTTACAGTTTTGGAATGCAGGCAAACCTATTATTGCGGTAGGGACTGACAACAAATGGGAATAATACATCAGACATTTTAACATCAACATCCAACATTAGTCAATACAGAAAAAAACGCAATATTCCTCCACGACAGTCCCCGCACGGCACATTGCGTAACCGACTCTGCCGAAGTTAAACAAATTGCGCTACGAAACTCTGCTTCATAGGCCATATCTTTAAGGTCTGTAACTTTCCGACTACTACCCTTTTCAAACATCTCACCGACTTTCTATGCAATATCAAAGCAAAATGCTAAGCAATATCAAAAGTAGTTTCGATTTTTACGATAATGGCATGGATACACTTGTTTTGCATTGACACACCTTATGTTGCTTTTGATCCTGCTTATTTCGATCAGTACATTTTTGGAGCCGACATATATTCAGCTTACAGTTAAAACCCGCAAAACTTACTTGCAAACCTGATAATAAATGACACATCATATGATGTTTCTCAAAAGTCCAAGGTATGGCTTTGTTGTCGTCGCCACTTGTAATTAATGGTTATGATCTAATTTATAAAACTCTATCCGTCTGTCTGTCGACATTTTAAAACTATCTCTCTGAAACTACATGTCGAATAGCAATCCTGAGAGTCTCAAATTATTGATTTTTTTATTGACAGTTCTTTTATGGGCCTTTAGTCGGTTTACATAGTTTTTAAGGCGTCAAAAATGGGTTCAAATTTAATAAAAAACACATTCTTCATTTTGTATTTTCTTCATAGTAAGTATTTAATCAGATATTAGTCGTGTCACGTTTCCACATAAGTAACGTCATCAGATTTGAATGACACAATCTTGCTTTCGGTTTCTATTCAAATAAATGGCACCCAAATACATTTTTTTTACTTTTTAAATAATGACTTAATAATAAGATATATGCAATTTGGACAAATAAAATATCATTTAAGCGTAGTTTACGGCCGGTCAAACTCGGGAGCATTCCTGCTGCTAGTTTGATATATAACAGTCACTATGTGTGGCCACATGTCTGTATGTGTGTCGTCATATTTTTAAACTCTATCCCGTCCGAAACTAAAAGTATTATAGCGAGGATAGGGACCTAAAATTATAAGATTTTATTGGCCTTTTATTTCTGGGTATTTAGCCAGTTAAAATAACCAGAAAAGATTTAAAATTGGGCCGAAATAAAAAAAATTCTTAGAGATTTTCTACATTTATTTTACCGAATTCGTATGCGTGCCAACTTGGTGTTAAATCACCAGATTTCCATACTACAATTTTGCTGTTGGTGTCGATTCAAGCTGACGGCACTTAAATATCTTTCTTTTTTTTAGTTTAGAACTCAAGACTCTATAATAGTATATACGAAATTTGGACAAAGGAAAATATCATAGTTAAGAGTACTCTACGACTGGACAAAGCCTGACACCTCCCCATCACTAGTATGAACTAAGTTTCATGTTATAATCTGTATGATTTCATATTTAAATTGTATATTTTTACAAAATATTTTCAACGCATATTTTTATATCTGATGAATATGATTACATCATATATATATATATATATATATATATATATATATATATATATATATATATATATATCATGGTTGCATTTAATGTGTAAGGTTTCTAATTGCGTTGCTAGGGAAGGACGATATTGATCAGGGAAGGGTCGCCAGCAATTACAGACTGATTACAAATAACCGAATTTTTGTAGCAGTTATGTTCATTATGATGAACATAATGTTATCGGTTTCCTTACCACCTGCTCTTTAATTCTGATAGTGTTGTCATTATACGGAGTGGTATCCGATAAAGTTCTTATCTCATTTTCTATTTTTAATTAACGGCGGCTCTACGACAACTGGCTCTTTAATTATAGCTGTAAAGCATTTGGTTAAGATGAATAGGAAGTGGAGACATGGGTAACGCTCAATATGGGCATAATCTGAAGACATTCGGATTTAAATATTGTGAATGAAAAGAAGAGTAAACCCCTATGTCAATCAAACTGGAAGTTGTTGTCGAATTGAGATGTTATGAATGATATAAAAGAATTAGGATACATGTATTTCGGATTTTTGTAGGGTGCGTGCACCCTGGACAGTGAGATTGAAGAGAATGCAAGGAAGGATTAATTCAGAATGGTTAAGATAATTGCCGTCAAATTTGTACTTGGAGATTCCGATTAACATATCTTTTGGGCGCATTCAAACACTCGGTGTTGTAGGTATCTTAAATATTCTACGGAAACACCTTGGCCTTTGAAGCTCTTTAATTTGAGATATGATTGTGGGAGTGTCCTTTGAAAATAAATTCCATGTTTATCCCTAGACACGTTACTAGACGAAATCAGCATTATATTAATTTTCTTTATTCACTCACTTGGAGTTGCAACTTATAATAGGTGATTTCTCATGAGCAATAACTTCATCAGGACTATAAAATAAATCTTTATAATTCATTTTTAAGAACAAGACATACTGTTACAAGAGACTACATTATAAAGCAAAAATTAACTCTAACAAAATAGGAGAAATCTACATTTAATATGTAAGGTATGATTTTGGCAGCGGGTTAATAATTGACCGTACTTTAAAAGGACTATACGGGATTGATTAAAAGTATTGTTATTTCAGTATATGAGATTAAACCTTTAAGTTCTACTAAACATTATATTTTGAATTATCAATGAATTATACTTTAGTGGTTATGTCAAAAATTGTTTTTATTCGACGATTGACATGCAGCAACCCACATTCAAAGTTCTGGAGAGTTAAACACGAATTTATTATTGTGATTTCACCTATTATAAAAATAAGAACAAATCTTACTTTTTTACGAACAGTCCATTATGCCTCGTTGATTATATAATTTAAAAGTAAATTGTCTTTTAAAGTAAGATTTTAACATGTTTTCTTTTAATGTAAGTCCATGCTATTTGAATAAAAAATAATAGAATGATGTATATACACTTAATAAGGTTAACGACACCGAACTCAACACCTAAACTGATTTCTAAGGTTTCGACATTGAGATACTCTTATCGGGAGTATGTACTTTTAAAAGCACATATAATTTTAATGCATCAAAATGTATGTTAAACTACTTTAAAAAATTAGCGAGTGGGTGCAATTTTATTGAAAAAAGGAGTTAAATCGTCGTGTGCGGTCTACTAGATCAAATTATTTTTAGACACTTTCTATGAATTTGAGTCCGGAAATACATGACGTGAGCGAATTAGATTTAGCATATATGCACATATATAAAATGCTAATGCATAAACATCTCCCTCATATTATTTTAGATGTGTGTTTTAATACTTGTGGCAGTCTCCACATCTGCGCATGACTGTATTTTATTTCTAATATTATAGAATGTTTTTTGGGTTTTTTTTTGTTTTGTTTTTTTTTGCATTTCGTGACACGAATAGAGAAATTGTTGAAATAATTAAATTGAATAGTTACTTCGATCGATTGCTCAGTATTATATATAATCGCACACGAATCACGCCATCTGTTATTCGTTGCATGCACTACGAAAAGTACAATTTTAATGCATTGAAATAAACTGGTTGTATTAATGTATTTATTTTTTAGTGTCATCACTCGCTTAATATTTAAAAGTTTACTGAACCTTTTTAAATATGTTATATCGCGTGTACATAAGTATACAACAGTTAGTGCCCATTAAGAAAGTTATGTATTTGTTGTATCTAAGAAAGCCTTGTTTATTAAAGTAGAAATATTCATGATGGATATATTGAACACAGATTGACGTCATAAAATATACATTTTCTGAAAGTAACTAGAAAAATCTTATGCTTCAAATAATTGTAATAAACTTGTAGGTTATCATTTAATGTACAGTCGAATTTAAAGCACTTGCATTTTTCAATAATTCAAATAACCAATATTCTTATTTCCTGAAAATAAGAGAGAAACTCGCGTTCTAGAAAATAAAACAAATTTAAACTATAACTAGCTGAAAAGTGTTTTAAGACTTGCGACCGATAATTCTTATTATATATAAATAACCTATAATGATAAAAAATCTGTGTATTTTCACAATCGTAGAAACAGTAATTGAACGCTTCTTGTTCAATACATACAGGCTTGTAGATCTCTCTTATTGTCGGCTGTCTTCCTTACAGTAATACTACTGATTATTTCAAGGGTAAGCTAAATAGGCGTTGTTTGCATTTAGTTATTGTAAGCTTTATTCCTTAATTGTCTCATGCTATGTCTGAAGCGATAACCTTAAAACAAATCTCTAAAAACAGTTTATGAAAACGTCTATTCAAATAAGACATTCTAACGCTAAACTGTCTGCTTGATCTATCATGCTTAACAATATCGAACAAATATGATTAGAGTAGCGTTTATCGCAAATACATTTATAATTATAGCAATAATGTATTATCAAGAGTTTCTCTACAATCCTAATATAGACACTTATGTTTAATCATCATACGTAAAATATAATTACATAGAATATATCATATAATAAATATTTTATAATGTTGGTTGTTGGCTCTTTTTGTATTACGGCATATCAACCCTTTTTAGGTTATTTAATGCCGGATCCAGTGATTTTTAAGAAAAATTCTTTGATAGAATATATCTATTTTTTTCAAGTCGGTTTCTATTTAACCCATTGTTTGAACCCTAGCAGGTACAACCCTCCCGCTCAAAGTGGACCTGGGAGCAATGACAATTAAGAAGTGGATCTATACTCCCCCAAAGCCCGTAAGCCTGGTCCTCACCATCGGATATAGTTTAAGGTCATATCCAGAAGCCTCTTTATAATGTGTTCGTGTGCTATCAATAAGTAAGCAACTATATAAGGCATGCTCCAAAACTGATATATATCAAGTGGATTTTACTGATAATAACGAGTAGAAAGAGTTGTACAGCGATTTTTCTAATACTTTGTGTTTAAACGAAACTAACAAAGATATCTTCAGCAATTCAGGAAAAATATAACATATATCATCTCTTATATTCTCGCTCGTCGTAGACAAAACAATCAATAATCACGAAGAGGTATAGCATACGGGTTGAGGGTTGCTGGGGCAAGTAACTATAAGAGAGAAAAAGCGAGAGAGATAGTTGAGTAGAAAAGTGGAAGAAAGTAGAAATACGGATATATTTTAAGAAATAAATATAGTGAAACGCGTGTAAGATTTAGTTTGGATTCATCTATGCGTAATGATGAGTAATCCCGACTCTGTAAACACGACATGCAAACTACTGTGAACACATAACAGAAAATAGTATTGATATATACTAAGATACAAAAAGTTATGGCTTTCCGTTCATAAGTCTTCTTGAACTCTTGAAATCACTATATGTATAGCGACTAAAGAATTATTAATTAAATTTAAAAACCATAATTACTTATTAAATATTTGTACTATATATAAGATAAATACAGTACTTAATGTATAATATATTCTATTATAAAATAATACATTGAAAAATGTACATGAAATAAAATATAATATTTATACTTATTTTACGACTACATATTGCCGGTCAGTTTGCTAGTAGTGAATAACGAATGCCTTCAAAGGATGCGGCTATATATTCTCTTTTAAATGGCGTTTGCATATAAATAAAGTAAATGTTATTTTACAAATATATGCAAAAACGCATGTACATTTGTATATGTGTTTACTTCTATAGTTAGTCGAGAAAAGCAGAACAACATTGGTACCGCTGATTTCACATTTAGTAAATGGAAACTTTATGTTTCGCGAATATTCTGACAAATGTACGTGAAAATACCATGTTGTAATTTTGGAAATATTATTAGTAATTGAGAACAAAATAAGAAGATCAACAATAGTGTAAGGGCGATGACGCATCCTTGTCTCACTCCATATTTTATTGGGAAGCGGTCAGAGTTTGATCCGTCAAACTGAACGGTCCCGTTCATGACATTGTGGAAATTAACAACCGGACTCAAGAAGTTGGACAGGGCGTCCAATCCTCCGGAGGAGCGAAAAGATTCAGTTTCTGTTAACCAGGTCAAAACCTTGGTTAGTTCAACCATAGCCAGATATAGGGGCGGTCTATGTACACAGCATTCCTCCTGAAGTTGCCTTCCTGAGAACACAATGTCGATGGTTTATCTGGCGGTCCTGTCGCCGCACTATGCCTCTGGGGGGCACGCCCTGCCAGAGCCTGGATTCTGTTGACTAGAACGCGGGCAAAGGCCTTATACGACAGTGCTTAAGCGCGAGATGCCGCGGTAGTTGTTGCAGTCACTCCTCTCTTGTTTTTCTGGAGAGGGGTTATTTTTGCGTCGCGCATATCATGAAGTAGATTTCTATCTTCCAAGCAGAGGCGCAGGAGTGCTTGAAGGTGATCTAGGAGCGAGCTCTCTTTTTCTATCTTTACAATTCAGAGATATATTGTCGATGCCTGAAGCTTTTCCGCTGGATAGGTGACTAGGGCTTTTCTGAGTTCGTCAGTGGTGGGTGGAACATCAAACGCGTCCATTTCTTGGGAGTGTTCGGGTAATATAAAGTGCTGAGCGTAGCAGTAATCTCCCTCGAGTAGAGTTCCTGATAGTACTCAGACCAAGTTTGCATCTGTTTGCTTCAGTCAATGATTATCTGGCATTTTCCTCCTGTATCAGAAAACACGCTATGTGATATACGTATATCTGTACGTGATGTTGCCAAGCTAATCAAAAACCTTGATTCCTGACGGTATTCCAATTATAGTACTCAGAACACTTCAACCAGAACTAGCGTCCATACTTACAGAACTGTTTAAACGTTGTCTTAAGGAGAATAGTTTCCCATCTCCCTGGAAAATTTCATCAGTATGCCCTGCATTTAAGAATTCAGGTGATCGCTCATCCCCCTCTCAGTACAGGCCAATAAGTCTCCTGTGCGTCATGAGTAAGTTGTTGGAATCTGTGTTAAATACAGAAGTAATCAAGCATCTCAACAAAAATAACCTTCTTAGTGACACTCAATATGGTTTCCGTTCTGCTAGATCTACAGCAGATGTGCTTACAGTTATATCTCATAGGATTAGCAAATCTCTCGACGGAGGCCACCTTTCTAGGGCAATTGCTCTTGACACATCAAAGGCCTTTCATAGGGTATGGCATAATGGTTTAATTCATAAGATTAGCTATGGTATAGCTGGAAATGTCTTCTCAATTATTAAATCATTTATTTCTGATAGGTTCATAAGAGTAGTAGTTGAGGGGCAAACATCAGAAGCTCAAAGTATTAATGCTAGAGTCCCTCAGGGGTCCGTCCTGGGCCCAACACTTTTCCTGATCTACATTAATGATCTTCCAAATCCACATCCTTACATCATTTGTAGACATTTATGCTGACGACACTACCATTTATGGTAGAAAATCTAAGACAGTAAACGACCAAGTTCTCCCCAATTCTCTCTCCTCTGATCTTGAGCACGTAGTACCATGAGAAAGGAGTGGCTGGTTACTGTTAATGCATCTAAAAACAATATTCTCTCTTTACATCATCAACATTCTGATCCACTTCTTACATCAATTGTAATGACTGGCTCTCGTCTTCAGGAGGTCTCAAGTTTTGACAAGCTTCTGGGCTTGACCATTACTCCTGATCTTAAATGGAACACGTACATCAAATCTGTTTCCAAGGCCGCTGAACATATGGTGGGATCTTTCTATCGATCCGATAAATATCTCACTGCTGATGCTATTGTCTATCTATATAAGAGCCAGATACGTCCAAGTATGAAAGATTGTTGCCACATCTGGGCAGGAGCTGCTAGAAAGGACTTGTCCTGCCTTGATAGAGTTCAAAATAGACTTCGTAGCCTCGTAGGAAATGTCATTTTCTCTTCCTTGCAACCTCTATCTCACAGAATTGTTGTTGCGAGTTTGTCTCTGATGTATCGTTATTTTCATGGAAGGTGTTCAACTGAGCTTCAATCTATGGTCCCCCTCGCCAAACTTTCACAAGAAACACTCGTCTAGCTGTACACATTATCAATAATTCCCCCCCACACTTTATCTGTGCCTAAACCTAAACGTAGATTCCATGAACAAAGCTTCTTTCTTAGAACTGCACGCCTGTGGAATTGTCTTCCGTTTTCCTGCTTTCCGGCTGACTACAATATGGTTGTGTTCAAGTCTAACGTAAATAAGTTCTTGATGAGCCGTTCTATATAAGTTATCAAATTTACCAAATTTTCATTACTAATGATTACTATATTGTCCAATATCTACTGTACACTCTTTAACCCTTACCCACGGGTGGCCTCTTAGACTTGATAAGTGGTGATGGCTATGTAAATAAAAAAATAGCTGATTTGATATGGGCGTTATATAATCCAATAAAAAATATATAATCTTCATTATTTAAGCGTATTATACGACCGAGCGATAGCGGACGGTTGCCTTATATATATATATATATATATATATATATATATATATATATATATATATATATATATATATATATATATATATATATATATACGTCGG
Organism: Euprymna scolopes; assembly: GCF_053919585.1. Taxonomy (NCBI): domain Eukaryota; kingdom Metazoa; phylum Mollusca; class Cephalopoda; order Sepiida; family Sepiolidae; genus Euprymna; species Euprymna scolopes. The sequence continues at coordinate 120,650,593 of NC_136493.1, read as the reverse complement.
TTTGTCTGATTGTCATCATATTTTCAAACTATATCCTCCAAAACAAAATGTTGTAAAGCGGCGCTAGGGGGCACAATGTATAGGATTTTTTACGCACCGTTCGTTTATTAGGGTTAAGCAGATTGAAATAGTTTAACAGTCGTTTAATTAGATAAGACTTTAGATAGAGAGCGTCATACATAATCCACGTTTTTCTAAGTATATTTTTACTTAATAATTTTTAATCAGTCCTTATGTGGATCATATTATACCGTGGTAAGGTACCCGTTTTACTGCGTCGGTTTCGATTCTAGCTTATATCAATTATATATATATATATATATATATATATATATATATATATATATATATATATATATATATATATGTGTGTGTGTGTGTGTGTGTATGTATATATATACATATATATATATATATATATATATATATATATATATATATATATATATAATTTATATTGCTATGTGAAAAAAAATTGCACGATGAAACCCATCATAGATATTCTTTTTGGAAACTAAGCGAGACATTAACTTTTATCACACGATAACCAGTATTCCAGTGTTATATAAACATTTATCAAACGATCTTATGACGGTTTATTGAATGCCAAGTTCGTAGAGTGAACTTGGTTATTGCCCATTATCTGGAACGTGCGTCATGAATATTGCTGTTTGTGATATGACACGTGCAAAATAAAATTATGTGTAAAAAACGCGTCCTTATTCCAAGATAAGCATAGTGAATTTATAGTAAGATCCTATAACAGGTATTCTTGGACGCTTAATACTATATTTTGATAAGATGGCTGACCAAGGAAAGTTATTGAGTTAAACGATAAAGTTACGTTAGATATGCGCAACTAACCCATCCTTGTTAGGTAAATCAATAGCACATGTTGATTTGATTATTTCATCTGAAACTATTTCTCAAGTCTAGGAAAAACTAATCAAGTTAAGGAGTTACAAGTGATTATCTTGACTATGAACATTCGAAGCTTTCAAGGAACGATTTGCCTATGTGAATGACATCCTAACATAAAATATAACACATTAGAAAAACGTGTGATCTGTAGAGAAGTTGCGTTGCTGCCAATAGTTCTATTAAATATATATGGATGAATGAGTTTTAGCCGTCTAGTTTAAGAATAAAGATTTTAAGAAATAAACTGTACTTGCATATATTAGCCCAAAGAGAGGAGTGATTGTTTGCAGGAAGTCGGCGTCTATGACAGGGGGGCGCTTTATAATATAGAAAATAATTACTTTTTTTATAGAGGGTTTGGCAAAGTATGTCTGTTATATCGCAGTAAGCTTGCAGAATAAGTATACTAATCAATTCTATATCGTTGAATTTTGTGTCTGGGAAACGTCACTTAAGAAATGTCAGGAAACATTTATCATGATATTAAAAAGACACACTGACTCGCGTTACACAATATGTAGGGCTGTGTTTTTTTACAAATCAGCAACAAACCATCAAACTAGAACAAAAATAAACCGAGAGTTATTATATTAAACAAGTGACAAGCAAATATCTCCATGTTTTACAAATACAGTGAATGATAATTATATACGGGGGTCATTTCACAATCCATCTAGCATAAAAGCCGGCCAGAGGATGTTTTTAAGTGTTCACGTTACGCTACCTCTATGCCTGAAAGATAAATATCAACCAGATTGCTGATTGTATACAATTTTCCGTCACCGAACAATATTTTTTAAAGGAATTAATTAATATTTTAGCCAAATAGATGCCTTCGAGTTGTGAACAAGTTATATCATAGGTGTGGCTGTATTTTGCAAAAGATGAAATGTTCGGTTATTGTCCGAGGTTGCATTATTTTTTTTTCTCTCTCTCTCTCTCTCTCTCTTAATACCAAATGATCCTAAATTTCACGCGAAGAAGGAAAGAACGTCCGAAGAAAACATACACTATGATCTCCCAATCTGTTTCCCACATAACCCACCACCTGTGTTCTTTCTCGTATATCTAAAACTTGTGTTATTTTTCTAGTCTGTCTACCTGATCGAGCACATATGCAAATTACACGAACGTGCTTTATATATAAAAAAATATTTTTACAAAATAACGTATTTCTTTTTTTCTTCTTTTTCCTTGTCCAATTCAATCACCTGACACAAAGATTGACATGCTCCCTTACGTAAATCATACCTTCCCTTAAACATCTTAAGCAAATAAAACTTTGCGCACCATGTACTTTCCCAGGTCGAGAATGTTTGTTGACTAGGAGTCAGGAGATATCAATGTATGTGCCATTATTTTTCAGTCGGGTGTTAGCATTTGCATCAATGATAGTTTTTATTAAGAAAATTGCACAAATTCTACCGATCAATCCTACCTGTGATTGTGATCTTCAACAGCTATGGCAACGTTAAACAATATAAGACAAATTTATTGATATAACGATTGTAGGTCTGAGTACAAATTTATTGATATAACGATTGTAGGGCTAAGTACAAATTTATTGATATAACGAGTGTAGGTCTGAGTATGACTAGCGGAAGCTAGTGCAATCCTTACTATAACATTCTGTGCAGGGTTTAAATGGGCAAAATTAAAAATTTACAACAAGCAAAACACACACGGTATTTTAAAAGTACATTCTTGTATGTTGTGCTTTTCACCACTCGGAAAAGAAATTAAAAAGCAGTCAGGGGATAATGAAAAAGGAGCACTGTTCAAAATCGATCTCTGCTCTATTTGTTATGAGGTGTATATTTGGATTTCTTTTCGAGAGTTAGATAAAATTACCGCTAATATAAAGGATTCTCCATTTATAACCTTGAGACCCTGGAGGGACATAAGGCATCCACAACATTTTAGATGCATTTGTAGCGAGTTCCTTTTTTTCGGCGTGACAGTCTTTTAAGAATGATTTTTTCACACAGAGATGCATTTTATATGTAAGTATGTCGGTAGTAAAATTCTATTTCAATTTTCATACATTTGGATACATTTTTTTGTATTTAATCTTTGAAGAATACAAAAATTATTATTAATATTGGTTTCATTTAGAAAAATCAACTTATAAAATTATCAGACAATACGATGTTATACTCTAATATACTAAGACAGATTAATTCCAGTGATGTAGAAATTACCTTTCATTCAAAATTGATGGTTAAATACAGGGTGCCCCAAAATCAACGGACCCAAACTTTAATTAGGCCAAGTTTTTGAGTGTTTTGTCTAAATGAAATGAAATTTTGTTATATCTAATTTATTATAGTCAAAACATCACATCAAAACACTAGGGCATTTTGCCTTTTTTCCGTTCTAGAGTATATATTCTAGGTGGCCTCTATTTAGCTTTTGTTTTTGTTTTTTTAGGTAACCCTGTATTATTTAATATATCCTTATAATTGGGTGAAACACTAAACTTATAAGTTTATTACAACCTATTAACCTTAAACTTTAATCATGCAGGCATTATAATAACTAAGTAGCTGCGGCGTATAACTAAAAGCCATTGATATATTCCAGCTGTATATTTCTAGTTGTTTAAGAGAAAATTTGAATGGATATGTAGACCGATACATATAAAATAAATATGTAACTCCGCGAAAAAAAAATGAACATAGAAATCTTGTGTACAAAATTTTAAAAGCTTTTTTTTTTGTTTTTCAAAGATTATTTTAATAGGATTTTCTTAATAGAGCTAATAATTAAAGACATGTGAGATTTTGCAATTGATCCGTAATTCGCTCCTTAAAATTATAAGTATTATATATTATTTAAAATGTAACCAACTGTTTAAATATGTATCATGTAAATAATTCATAGCTACGATAAATTGAATGACGATAAATCAAAAGAAGTACAAACGATTAAAATGATTACACACGAATGTATGCGAACATTACCTAAAACTTCGTCGTCCACCGCTGCGATATTTTTTTTATTTACGTCTTTTTCAAGTAAATATCATCAGATATGTTGTCCGGAATAAGAGCTGTAATATTTTAATGCTAAATTTTCACTAAATATATAAGTCCTTTTTTATGTAGTAAAATCAAAAATACTCTTGGTATTTGAATGTCAGGCACATGGCTATATGTATAGAAATAATAAAATAGATTTAGAGTAAATCTTGACACAAACGTTCTGTATTTCTATTAATTCCACATTATTCTACAATATATATATATATATATATATATATATATATATATATATATATATATAGTCTTTGAAGTTTTTAACCTTTAAAACCATACAAAAAATATTGTTTATCATTCATTAGAAAACCATCTAGTCAGTAAGTCATTTAATCACCTGCAGCACTGCATCAACTCGCTCTCGAATTTACTATAATACCAATAATTTATTTTTCAAGGGATCATCAGTTGTTTACCATGAAACACTGTTTCGGGGAGTTCAAAACAAAACAGTATATAACATCATGTCTCCTCAGCAGGGTTGATCAAACACCACCACCCTTTATCTTAGGAAGAAGACATGTTACAAACATTTGATCCAATTTCCTTTTCTTAATTGCAATTACTAACCTTTTCATACTATAAAAATGAATTTCTCACCTGTGCGATTAATCACTTTCCACATTTAAAATGGATTATATTTATTTGCTGTCCACTCAGCAAAATGTGGCACAAGGCCGGAAAGTGGTAACCCAGCAGGCTCCCCTAAAGGAGGGGCACTCCTGCAATTTTAAAAATTGCCTGAGTAACCCCGTCGGCATTCCCCGGTCGGGGCGCCTCAGGCAACAAGCAATAAACTTGCCCCACCGGAAAGCCCGGTGGCAAGGCCTGGGAGGGTGGACCTCCTAGGTATTACCCAGGCGGTGTACCTCAGTCCAACAGGTGCTGGTCCGGTCTCCGGCCCCTCACCTGTTGGGCTGAGTGTCAAGTGACGGATCCTTGACTGGTACTATCCATTTAAAATGGATTATATTTATTTGCTGTCCACTCAGCAAAATGTGGCACAAGGCCGGAAAGTGGTAACCCAGCAGGCTCCCCTAAAGGAGGGGCACTCCTGCAATTTTAAAAATTGCCTGAGTAACCCCGTCGGCATTCCCCGGTCGGGGCGCCTCAGGCAACAAGCAATAAACTTGCCCCACCGGAAAGCCCGGTGGCAAGGCCTGGGAGGGTGGACCTCCTAGGTATTACCCAAGCGGTGTACCTCAGTCCAGACTGGTACTATCCATTTAAAATGGATTATATTTATTTGCTGTCCACTCAGCAAAATGTGGCACAAGGCCGGAAAGTGGTAACCTAGCAGGCTCCCCTAAAGGAGGGGCACTCCTGCAATTTTAAAAATTGCCCGAGTAACCCCGTCGGCATTCCCCGGTCGGGGCGCCTCAGGCAACAAGCAATAAACTTGCCCCACCGGAAAGCCCGGTGGCAAGGCCTGGGAGGGTGGACCTCCTAGGTATTACCCAGGCGGTGTACCTCAGTCCAACAGGTGCTGGGCCGGTCTCCGGCCCCTCACCTGTTGGGCTGAGTGTCAAGTGACGGATCCTTGACTGGTACTATCCATTTGAAATGGATGCATTTTTTAATTTATCAATCTTGTATTTATAAGATTAGGATTAATCCATTTAACTACTTATCACCCCCACTATGATTAGTATTTAGTATATTTACATTCTTATTTAAAATTAGATATATAAAGGTTAAAAATGTTTTTACATATATACATTTTTTTTTTAATATAAATTTATTATATGTAATTATAAATACATTTTATACATTGTTATTATAGTTTTGGATTTCCTTTATTAATATAATCTGGTTCATCTTAAACGATTCAAAAGCATCAGGATAACGAAAAAATGCTTTATTTAACTGTTTAAATATTTTATTTTTATCCCCACCTTGTTTTACTATCATTATTACTAAACTAGAAACTGGTGGTATAAAGTCTGTTAGTTTTAAATAACGCGAGCTATTCTCAAAAACTCTGACATAATGGTTTCATAAAACATAAAAACAGGGCAGGTGCTATCTTTATGGGGCATACGTACTATTTTATAGGGGGAAGCGTTTCTTTTATCAAATATTTTATAAAGAAACATCCCATCCTCAATTTTTATATCTAAATCCAATCTATGATCACAATTCAATTTTAATTCGTTTGGATATATAAGATGTTAATTTTTTTCGAATTCATCATTATCGTTTATACATATAAGGTGATCTATAAATCTCCTACATCCATGAAGGTTATATGTTTTAGATATAGCTGTTTTTAATAGTGATGATATATATATATATATATATATATATATATATATACACTCGAGTCTGTGTAAATGCAAATTTGCTCAAAATGGTGCAGGATCCAATCCCATTGGGATACCTATCGTTTGGAGTAACATTTCATTTCCTATTTAAAAAAAAAACATTCTTTTAATAATATGACTTACAAGTATTTTTAAAATACCTTTAGAAACACTAGTTTTGATATTTTTATTTTTACACCAGAAAGCTTTAGAGTTTGAAAAGTCTATATATTTACCTTTTCCACCTACAAAAGCCCAATCTACAGTATCATTTAATTCTTTTATAAGTTTTTCGTGCGGAATTTTTGTATATAGCGTACTAAAATCATAAGTAACTATAGATTTTGCTTTTATTCTGGAATTAATTTTATCTACTTTTTCTTTCACTGGTTGGGAATTATTTACTACCCAAAATAGATTTATATTACTATAGAATTTACTTTTCAGGTGAAAATTATTTATTTGATTTATAATTAATTTAAATATTTTAGGTATAGCTTTACTTAAAGGTTTAGTGGTGCATGTCATTGAACCTACACTAAATCTAGCACCAACTGGATGTTTATGCATTTTAGGTGTCCAATACATACATGGAAGTTTTTTTTGTTTGTCTTCTAACTTTAATCCTACTTTTTCACTAATACTACTATTATTCAAAATAATGCTATCTAAATTACGCTTACTTAATTTATAAGTATGCGAAACGTGTCCTATAAGTCCTACTTCTATCAATAAACGTTGTATATAATTTTTTTACATATAAAAGCTATATTGTTTGCCGCTTTATCAATAGGAACTATTACAAACTTTTCTTGAATTATTTTATGTCCCTCCTGTATTTCTTAATTTTTTAAAAGAGGATAGGTTTTTCTAGGGTGTTTAAACTGGTTTATATGTTTAACCTTTTCATTTACGCATTCAAGTATACTATTTTTCCATGCATCAAACGAAGACTGTGCTAACTTTTATTTATTTATCATAGACATAATAAAACCTTCTAGTGCTTTAGTTACTTCTTTAATGTATTTAATGTAATTTAGGGATTTAGATTCTCTATAATTTGGATCCTTACTAAGTAGTTTTCTTAATTTATGATTATTTACTATCTTTAAATCTCCTGTAATTACATGTTTTATCTCATTATTACAAACAGGAGAGGAATTACATTCACATTCTGGAATATTTATAATATTATCATTTATATTTATATGTTCTACCGTTTTCTTATAATTAAAAATCTTATTGCTTATTGTTGGCCCTAGTTTATATGTAACTATTGGTTTTTGATCTTTTGTCTGTAACTTATTTGGTAGTAATTTATAGTTTTTGTTTATTAAATATTTTAGGTAAATTTACATCATCAAAACCTTTATTTTCATACAAAATTACACACATATTAAGGTTTCTTTTTTATATCGTTCACTGGTGGCTTATATAATTTAGTGTCGATTATATATCCATAATATATGCATACCATTGAATAAAATAGTCCTTCTCATATATCGTATCCGGTTGTAATAATATTTGAGATGGTATTTCCTTCAACACTTTCTTTTTTGTTTGGTTAAGCAATGTTCTTATATAATTGAATGACTCATGAATTTGATTAATAATAATATCTTTAATTTTTCTAAGAAAATCCTCGCATGAAATAACTGATGTTCTATTATTTTAGATCTATCTCTAATACCGTAGCGAGGCAAAGCTGGATATAATCTACCTATAATTTCAAAATCTTGTAAGTTATTTTTTTAACTTTAATATTCAACCCATATTCGTAAATTACTCGCATTTTTTTAATAATATCGTCTTCCTTATCCTGACGAATCCTTTGGATATCGTTATCCACATTACCTAGTCTATTATATCCAATTAGTAAGTTATAAAATGTATATGACGATTAAGCTACACTGAATATTCTGCGTTTCATCCACTCTAGGATTCTTCAGGCTTATGCGCATAAGCCTGAAGAATCCTAGAGTGGAGTAAACGCGGATTATTCAGTGTAGCCTAATCGCCATATACATTTTATAACTTACTAACTAGCTCTACCTCCGTATTGAGCAATTTGGAAGTAAATACTTAAAGTTTACGTATAAATCTATACTTTCGTATATTAATTTTATGTGAGTAAATTAGGTAGTTATATATGTACATGAATATATATATATATATATATATATATATATATATATATATATATATATATCAGAGAGAGAGAGAGAGGGGGGAGAGAGACAAACAGGCAGGCAAAAAATAGGAAGAACTTGTGGATAAATAGACACATAGACATAGTGAAATAGTGGAAGACAGTGTAATGCAGAATTCTCTCCTTTTCATAAGCCTGCACGTACACACAGCTCAGTGTACGATTCTCTTTCTTTAATGACATTTGATTACACAAATGGCTTCATATAAAGGCAAAGTGTTCTTCTCCAAAAAAGAATATGTGTTTTTAAATACGTGCCTTATAATGAGATGAGAATTCATCAAATCGTTTTATGATAACATGTACACCAATTGTAATTCCCAAGTCATTAAACGGACACTTTTTCTAAATATATATTATCTATACGCTTAAATTTTTACAAGGATTTGGGGCGTACGTTTCTCTATTTAACATACTGTTCTACGCTGCATAATAGCTTCTCGTAAAAAAAATGTAATTATTCACGTTCCCAGGGCAAAGATGACATAAATAGCATTCGTATATTTTCATCTCACTCGAGAATGCATGTGCTTATAAATGTATAATACCGTCAACATCCTGCCTATGTCTTCAGAAAAAAAACACAAAGTAAATATAAGATATATTAGATAACAATAATCAATTGATTCATTATCATAATGTTTTAAAAATGAATTATATATATATATATATATATATATATATATATATATATAGTGTAGAAACATTAAAAAAGTTTTAAATATTAAAGATTTACTTGCAATATGTATATTATGTATAATTAAAACATGCATTTAGTCGGTAAATCAAACATAACGTTAGTTGTAGAATATAAAAAAGCTTAACACATATAGAAACCCCCCAATATATATATATATATATATATATATATATATATATATATATATATATATATATATATATATATATATATATATATATGTAGTAATTTATAAACTATATATGGCGATTAAGCTACACTGATTATTCGGCGTTTCATCCATTCCAGGACTCGCCAGGATTATGAGCGAAATATGTGGTTGTTTATCGTTTTTATATGGTTCTCTTCTGTTGATGATTTTAGTTAGCCAATCAGCTTTCTAGTATCAACCGCGCACCTTCCTATCAGCCTATGGGCATGCATTTTATCGAGCAAAGGACCTATTTTAGAACTAGTTTAACTGGTTTAAGGCAGACGTTTTATATATATATATATATATATATATATATATATATATATATATATATATATATATATACGTGTACATACCACTAAACTAGTTTTAAAACAGATCCTTTGTTCGATAAGATGCATGCCCATTGGCTGATAGGAAGGGTCGCGGTGGATACTAGAAAGCTGATTGTCTAACTAAAATCCTAAACAGAAGACGACCATATAAAAACTATAAACAACCAATGAATTCGCGGATAAGCCTGACGAATCCTGGAGTAGATGAAACGCTTAATATTCAGTGTAACTTAATCGCCATATATATTTCATAAATTACTAACTAGTTCTACCTACGTATTAAGCACTTTTGAAGTAAATGCTTTAAGTTTACGCATAAATCTAAAATTTCGTATACTTATTTCATGTGAGTAAATGAAGTAGTTATATATATATATATATATATATATATATATATATATATATATATTCGAGGTAAAGATTAAAAAACCTTCTAATTCAATGTGCGCTTTGCTGAGTGAGTTTATCAGCAGTAATAATCACTTATTGCAATAATGATTGCATGTGCATGAAGCGCTTTATTCTTCCATAAGCATAATAATTAATTTTAAGTATACAATTGCGTTTCGCTGGTGCAAGTGATTTTTTCTTTTTTTTCTTTTGTATTTTTTTTTCTTGCGTTCGAACTGGTAAGCTTTGCTATTTACACTTGTTTTTATAGGGATTTACTTATTTTTGATAGATTTTTCTTTCCGCAGATCTTGCACGAGGATTAACTATTATTAAGTGTTTCCTTTTTTTTATATTTGCACATAAATACGTCATAATGCAAAGTAAAATTAAAGTTGACAACGAGTTGTTCGTACTTTTATATATCTTAACTAATTTTGAATGTGTGTTTAATGGTTTATAAAAATAGGTCACAATACAAAAAAAAAATCTTTTTCTTATTACATACCTATTATTTCGGGATAATTTTTTGCCAAACTCACGCAGTCTCATAAAATTGAGTGTCTTTTCCGAAAGCCGCCCTTAACATAGCTAGGTTTGGGTTGTTCATTCTGATTACCGTTCTTTGCATGAGGTCGTTGACTACAACCACAACAACAACAACAACAACAACAACAACAGTATTAGGATTTTTAACGTAGGGTGATGCTACCGACGGCCAATGCCGGCTACGGGTCCTGCAATTAATAAATAAAACTACAGTGAGAAAGCAGAAAAAAGGAGTGCAAATAGGGCAAAGATACACGTGGCGTATTCCGTTGTCGGTATAAGTAGCTTTTAATTCTAGCCTGGACTGAAATGAAGAAATTGTGCGTATTTGCTTATTTTTTTCTTGTATTCAACGTTCTAAAAGTAGACATAATAATTTTAAAACGATTATAATTTAAAGGATAAAATTATATAAACTAAATGTATAATAAGGAACACTTATAGGGAAATAGATATTTGTAATCAAAATAACAAATTTCGCAAAAACCTTCTTGTTAGCTTATTAAACTGTATGTGCGTAAGTATAACTGACAATATATGTTTCGATGAGTTCATCACAAAACATATATTTTTATTGGTCATATCGTATCATATATTGACATTTGTTCATCGGAACGAGATTTGAATGATTTTTTTTTACCAGGAAAGTGCTTTAATAAAAACAGCTGCAGGTTAGTTATTCGTTTAAATATAAATGGTACTAAGAAGAAATTAATAGTATTCTTCTCGTCTTATTCCACATGAATATTTTCCAAAAGAAAGCTATATATTGCACAGTGATGAAGTGTGTTACTTAATAAATTGAAACAAAAATCATATTTCGGAATTGTATAACTACTAAAATTCATCGTATATATATAAATATATATATATATATATATATATATATATATATATATATATATGCAAATATATATACTTATATATATTATATAAAGCGTAATGTCTGGGTGCGTGTGTCTGGTAACGAATAGGTTGTTATATGGTTGACTATTAAAAAAAAAAAAATACAAATAATGATAGATGTATCGAGACACAGGAATGGGTATGTTTGATCTGGCAGACCGGTGATTCATTAAAATTGTGGGATCAGCGTTCGCACATGGTCAACAAAGTATGGAAAAAAATTAAAAAGAAAAAAAAGCGTTTACAAGTATTTTTGATAGATATGTACATAAGAATACTTTCATAAGTTTGTTTTAACTTTAATAGGGATGGTATAATAAAATTGTGGGGTCTGCTTTCGCGCCTGGCCTACACAGAATGGGAATTGGCATACACTTTAATAAAGACTTTTTATATCTATCTGCGTAAGTATACTTTGATAATTGTGTTTCAGTTTGAAGAAATATGGTATAATAAAATTATGGGGTTTAATATTGATCCACAGAATATTGTGATAAATCTTTCAGGGTGAACAGGTATGGTATAATACATTATCGTGTTTATTTATTTTATTTTTACTTTCATTATATTTTACTTTGGTTTTGATACCCCCAAATTCGAAGCTATCTCTTTACACCCCTTCCTTTTCATAAACTATCATACTTTCATAAATCAGATTCCATTTTCTGTAGGCTGCTTTTGAACCCAGTCAACGACGGGTACTTTTGCTAGTATATATATATATATATATATATATATATATATATATATATATATATATAGAGAGAGAGAGAGAGAAAAAGAAAGAGAGAGTTGTACATATATATATATATATATATATATATATATATATATATATATAAATCTGGCTACTAAAATGTACACGTGATGTTAGATTTCTTATTGCAATCCTTTTTTCGACAGTTAATTGTAATCCAGATTTTTCTAAGCGCAATTATATCGAAGTGTGTACGCATAAATAGGTTCGATATTAACATTATTATCAATAGCTGTTCCTTTTGTACTAAAACATATGTGACAAATGTGTCGAAGATTTCACAATTTTAACATTATTTTGTACAAAACCTTTGATATGTTAAAATTAGAATGCAGCTATACTGTTATATATATATATATATATATATATATATATATATATATATATGTATGTATACAAATATATATATATATATATATGTATATGTGTGTACGCATATATTTGTATATGTATATATATATATATATATATATATATATATGCATATATATATAAATATATATGCACACATGCATATATACACACATGCGAATATAGATATATATATATACATATATATACATATATATATTTATATATGTGTGTGTGTGTATACAAATACAAGACGAGAAGGATATACATATATATACATATATATGTATATATTTATATATATACATATATATATATATATATATATATATATATATATATAGGCAGGACAAGGCCAGAATATCTATACATATAAATGTATCTATCTATATATATATATATATATATATATATATATATATATATATATATATATATAGAGAGAGAGAGAGAGAGAGAGGCTTATGTGTAATATACCAATAGGTTTTATATATAGAGAGAGGCTTATGTCTAATATACCAAAAAATGTTGGCTGAAGAATTAAGCAACAATATTATCACATTTCATAATTGAGCATTAATATACTGTGTATGAAAAATCAAGACTTCAAGACAAGGTGTTGATGGCAACGAAAAGTGTATTTCATTTTATATTAAATTTGTTTCAATTTCGACAATTTCAAGACTTATATCGTTTGAAAATTTAAAAAAGAACAGCATTTCTTCAGACTTTATGAATAAAAACACTTTTGGCAATGTAGCATTTTTTTTAAAGAATGGAACAAGAAGGGGGGAATCCCTGACGGGAAAACATAACAGAAACATTTACCTAGGTTATGGTTATGGAAAAAAAAACTAACTTAAATATTAATGTATCGCCTAATTTCCGTATCCTTCTTTTAGAACAGAGTTATGTGAAGTTTCTACGGGGAGCACTAAGCCATGTAAAAAAAGAAGAAAAAAATTAAAATATATCCAATTTGTTGAGTTCCTTAATTCCTTTATTTCCCGATGATTGATTTTTTGTGAAAATATTTTTTATACATTTGGTATCTATATTTATACTAGCGTTGCCCGGGAGTTTTTCGGGATATGTGACAAAACCCCGAAGCGTTGACGATGCGCAGTTGGAAAATATGAAAGTGTTGTAAAAAAAACAACAGGTGCGCGTATTTGATTGACGTGACGGCGATAGGTATTCTGCAATTACGATTTTGTGCGGGACAGTTTTGAATAAATCGGTTTGTTTGTTTCTAAAAAGCCGCTCCCTTTTTATTAGGAGGAGCGAAATGAAAGCTACAGTCTGATATTGAACGAACGTTAATTAGCTCTCTAGAGACCACTGGCTTTCGGACAGTAGGCATTGATTTGCTCCCCCACCCAGCAAATTAGGCACAAGGCCGATTTTTAATGTGAGGAGTGAAGGGAGGGGAAGGGAAAAAGGGGGCCAGCTCCCGAGAGGTGGGAAATGGGAGCTGGTTAAAGGTCAGGCTTGTGGGGTTGCCCCCACATCTGGTCTTTGCTAGTCATAGCTTGCAGCATCTGTCGGAACAGATACTACACTTTGATCTTGTCTCCCGGGCCCCGGAGGGCGCGCGGGCCAGTCTGGATTTCGGCCAGTAGGTATTTATTTGCTCCCCCACCGAGCAAATAAGGCACAAGGCCGATTTTTAATGTGAGGAGTGAAGGGAGGGGAAAGGGAAAAAGGGGACCAGCTCCCGAGAGGTGGGAAATGGGAGCTGGTTAAATGTCAGGCATGTGGGGCTGCCCCCACATCTGGTCTTTGCTAGTCATAGCTAGTCCTAGCTAGTCATAGCTTGCAGTATCTGCCGGAACAGATACTACACTTTGATCATATCACCCGGGCCCCAGAGGGCGCGCAGGCCAGTCTGGCTTTGGGCCAGTAGGTATTTATTTGCTCCCCCACCGAGCAAATTAGGCACAAGGCCGATTTTTATTGTGAGGAGTCAAGGGAGGGGGAAGGGAAAAAGGGGACAAGTTTCTTAGAGTAGGGAAATGGGAGCTGGTTAAAGGTCAAGCATGTGGGGTTGCCCCCACATCTGGTCTTTGCTAGTCATAGCTAGTCCTAGCTGGTCATAGCTTGCAGTATCTGTCGGAACAGATACTACACTTTGATCATGTAACCCGGGCCCCGGAGGGCGCGCAGGCCGGTCTGGCGTTGGGTCAGTAGGTATTTATTTGCTCCCCCACCGAGCAAATTAGGCACAAGGCCGATTTTTAATGTTAGGAGTGAAGGCAGGGGGTAGGGAAAAGGGGGCCCCTTCCCGAGAGGTGGGAAATGGAAGCTGGTTTAAGGTCAGGCATGTGGGGTTGCCCCCATATCTGGTCTTTGCTAGTCATAGCTTGCAGCATCTGTCGGAACAGATACTACACTTTGATCTTGTCGCCCGGGCCCCGGAGTGCGCGCGGGACAGTCTGGCTTTTGGCTAGTAGGTATTTATTTGCTCCCCCACCGAGCAAATTAGGCACAAGGGCGATTTTTATTGTGAGGAGTCAAGGGAGGGGGAAGGGAAAAAGGGGGCCAGCCCCGAGAGGAGGGAAATGGGAGCTGGTTAAAGGTCAAGCATGTGGGGTTGCCCCCACATCTGGTCTTTGCTAGTCATAGCTAGTCCTAGCTAGTCATAGCTTGCAGTATCTGCCGGAACAGATACTACACTTTGATCATATCACCTGGGCCCCGGAGGGCGCGCAGGCCAGTCTGGCCGTGGGCCAGTAGGTATTTATTTGCTTCCCCACCGAGCAAATTAGGCACAAGGCCGATTTTTATTGTGAGGAGTCAAGGGAGGGGGAAGGGAAAAAGGGGACCAGCTCCCGAGAGGAGGGAAATGGGAGCTGGTTAAAGGTCAAGCATGTGGGGTTGCCCCCACATCTGGTCCTTGCTAGTCATAGCTAGTCCTAGCTAGTCATAGCTTGCAGTATCTGCCGGAACAGATACTACACTTTGATCATATCACCCGGGCCCCAGAGGGCGCGCAGGCCAGTCTGGCTTTGGGCCAGTAGGTATTTATTTGCTCCCCCACCGAGCAAATTAGGCACAAGGCCGATTTTTATTGTGAGGAGTCAAGGGAGGGGGAAGGGAAAAAGGGGACAAGTTTCTTAGAGTAGGGAAATGGGAGCTGGTTAAAGGTCAAGCATGTGGGGTTGCCCTCACATCTGGTCTTTGCTAGTCATAGCTAGTCCTAGCTGGTCATAGCTTGCAGTATCTGTCGGAACAGATACTACATTTTGATCATGTAACCCGGGCCCCGGAGGGCGCGCAGGCCGGTCTGGCGTTGGGTCAGTAGGTATTTATTTGCTCCCCCACCGAGCAAATTAGGCACAAGGCCGATTTTTAATGTTAGGAGTGAAGGCAGGGGGTAGGGAAAAGGGGGCCCCTTCCCGAGAGGTGGGAAATGGAAGCTGGTTTAAGGTCAGGCATGTGGGGTTGCCCCCATATCTTGTCTTTGCTAGTCATAGCTTGCAGCATCTGTCGGAACAGATGGTGTTTATTTGCTCCCCCACTGAGCAAATTAGGCACAAGGCCGTTTTTAATGTGAGGTAAAAACCAGCTCCCCTAAAAGGGGTCACTCTGGTTACCAAAAATAATAATTGTCCCAGTATAGAGGGTTTCCCCTCCATTGACTGGTACAAATTATCTTAAGTGCAGCATCTGTCGGAACAGATACTACACTTTGATCTTGTCGCCCGGGCCCCGGAGTGCGCGCGGGACAGTCTGGCTTTTGGCTAGTAGGTATTTATTTGCTCCCCCACCGAGCAAATTAGGCACAAGGCCGATTTTTATTGTGAGGAGTCAAGGGAGGGGGAAGGGAAAAAGGGGGCCAGCCCAGAGAGGAGGGAAATGGGAGCTGGTTAAAGGTCAAGCATGTGGGGTTGCCCCCACATCTGGTCTTTGCTAGTCATAGCTAGTCCTAGCTAGTCATAGCTTGCAGTATCTGCCGGAACAGATACTACACTTTGATCATGTCACCTGGGCCCCGGAGGGCGCGCAGGCCAGTCTGGCCGTGGGCCAGTAGGTATTTATTTGCTTCCCCACCGAGCAAATTAGGCACAAGGCCGATTTTTATTGTGAGGAGTCAAGGGAGGGGGAGGGGAAAAAGGGGACCAGCTCCCAAGAGGAGGGAAATGGGAGCTGGTTAAAGGTCAAGCATGTGGGGTTGCCCCCACATCTGGTCTTTGCTAGTCATAGCTAGTCCTAGCTAGTCATAGCTTGCAGTATCTGCCGGAACAGATGGTATTTATTTGCTCCCCCACCGAGCAAATTAGGCACAAGGCCAATTTTTAATGTGAGGAGTGAAGGGAGGGGGAAGGGAAAAAGGGGACCAGCTCCCGAGAGGTGGGAAATGGGAGCTGGTTAAAGGTCAGGCATGTGGGGCCGCCCCCACATCTGGTCTTTGCTAGTCATAGCTTGCAGTATCTGCCGGAACAGATACTACACTTTGATCTTGTCACCTGGGCCCCGGGGGGGTCGCAGACCAGTCTGGCCGTGGGCCAGTAATTAGAGTCGAGTTGCGCTGTTTTTATATACCAAAAACCGAATGTAACGCGTGCCGATGCGGGAAATGTGGAATAATTAACGTTCGAAAGACAATAAAATTGAATAGAGAGGCGAGCTCCGTGGATACTTCGTAGATATTACAATTTTTAGATGATATAAAAAGTATTAAAAAGTTATTAAGCGAGCAAGCACTGCTTTGAAAGATGCCTTTCGTTGACATCGAGGAAAAGCGAACATACATACACACATACATTTTCGCTATTATATACATAGATTATATTCGTAACAACCTTGTAAAGATGCTACGGTTAGTTTTAGTTTCCTATTAGTTGCAAGCAATGTTTATAGATTATCGTTTTATTGGTACGTGGATAAGACCATTTCAGGTTTAGAATTTGATTGAATATGAGAATAAAGTAAAATGGGTGAATTACATATATATATATATATATATATATATATAACTTGTATT
Organism: Euprymna scolopes; assembly: GCF_053919585.1. Lineage (NCBI taxonomy): Eukaryota > Metazoa > Mollusca > Cephalopoda > Sepiida > Sepiolidae > Euprymna > Euprymna scolopes. The sequence goes on along the minus strand of NC_136493.1, from coordinate 120,632,954 downwards.
AAGGTGAAGTGTTCTAATCAGTCTGAAAAGTCATAGTTATACTACTTGAAAAATGTTTTGGTGTCGTTGCTTGGGATAATTTGAAGGGAGATAATCCAATTAAATTGTTAAGCACTGTTAGTTAATTCTGTTTTGAACTGGGTCGATTTTGTTTCTTATAATGGTTAAATGGAGTTAATTCAGGCAGTTTGTGTTTTTTCGGTTCATTGATTAATCGAAGGCGACTATGATTTAATAAGTGATTTAATGAGATGGGGTCAAAACGTGCTACAATGCTTGTTTAAGAATGAAGTATATAAATTATGTGTTTGATCTAAAGGAATGGTATGTGTTTAGCTCGCATCTGTTGTTAATCACTGTTTCTGCTTCTCTGATATAGTTCATGTGTTGTGTTCTTGGGTGTTCTAAATAAATAAAATATTGTATGTCTTCTATTTACTATTTCACAACAAATCCACCCACGGCTCCAAGTGAATTTTACTCCGGTGGGAAAATGTCTACACCTGCATTTATGGGTGAAAAACATTTAGAGGATAGAGTGAAGTAGGGTAATAAGTAAGCGTGGATTCTATCAACCTAGGGTGTCAGAGGACAACATTAATGTAATTAATATTTTAATGGATTAACAATCCCGAATTTGCTAATTTAATTTTTAATAACTTGATTAATTGCTGAGTTGTTTTGTTGATTTGAAGAGGGGGGTTACACATTCTTAGATTGGCTATATAATTTATTTGTATTTTTTGCCCGGTTAAGAAGAAAGGAAGCTATATTCGCATTTTTTCTCCATAACGTCAACCATTCTTGTATCCAGTTGTAGCAGTATTAACGGTAAAATTAGTAACACATCTCCACATTAAAAAAGGGGTTGTCTATCCGAAAGTCTTTGTTTGTATGGGGACGTTATGGTTGTCAAGTTCGAACTGAGTTCTTCAGGTAGTAGATTGTTGGTGTTTATTTCGAAAGTCGTTCTTAACATGGGGAGTTTGGGATGTTTATTCTGAACACCATTCTTAACATGGCTATATGATAAGAAGTGAAGTGAAAAAAAGTTGGAATTGTTTTGTTTTACACGTGAAAAATCTGTAATTTACTTTTATATTATTGGTGTAATAGCTGTTGTAAACAGGAAGTCTTGATAAACAAACGGAAACAGCAACAATGTCAACTACGGATTTCTACCACTCTCAATAGTCCATATAAAGTGAGAATCCCTTATCTCTAAAATGCATAATTCTACTTTCTATTATATTTCAAATTTACCATTTTTCGTACTTTTATTAATTCCTACTAATTTAGTCATTCTCTTAATTGCTGCTGTAGATCCAAACAGTATCTGCATGGTATCGCCCCAAACCATCATTAATTGCCAGTGAAGAAAGAGTGTTTCATTGCGGGCACGGCCGCCTTTGTCCGCAGTATGGGACGGAAGTAGCCACAACCACCACCATCAACATCAACCGTAGTTTACATCTTTGCGAGAGTGGGCGCCACGCCGGTTAATGGGCCATGCTTGGATATCCTAATATATATAAAAGTTACATTTTATTTGTCTAGTAAGTCCCTACTGAGATGTAAGGTCTAATCGTATTTATGTATTTTATTTGTTGTTCATTCTGTTTTAATGCAATATGAAGACTATTTGAATATTAAATAAATTTGACGAAACATATCCCGCAATATTTCAACTAACCGTTCGGGAATAGCGTGTATTGATGCTGGAAAACCACTTAAAAACATACACTCACACATACACACAGATACAAACACACACACCCACATATGAAACAAAAGCTGATCCAAGCAGATAGGTTGGGTCAATTGATACATTGCATTATCTCTTTTGCTCAAAATGTAAAAATATACAAACATGCAATTGTAAGTGATCTGATCGCTTATACATTTCTTTTTTATGTGTAAGATTAAAATGTTACTACAATGATCTTTCTAAAATATAACAAATGTAAGTTTATACTGATAGCATTTTGGTGGTATCTATTATTAATGTATGATTGAAAAATCAGTAATTTTCATATCATCTTGTTATTCTCAGTAATCTACTAAATATTTTTAAAATAAACCATTATTATTGAAATTAAATTATCGAATAATTCCCTACCGATAGAAAAAATCGAAACGAGCGCATGTGTGTGTATTTCTCATTATATTTGTATGTAATATAACGATCATTTGAATATAAAATGTTTGACGCAATATCTCAATTAACCATTCGGGAATAGTGAATATTTTTTTGGAGACACACTAAAAAAACAAGGAGATATCTGTGTAATGCATCTCCTATATTTGCAATTACTGAACTTTTCTAAAAATTTGATTGTTGCATCATACACAGAATAAGGGATATTATTATATTTAAAAAAAATAACACATCCTAATTTATTATAGTAAAAAACATACAAATATCCGTGCATGATGTCGCCAAGCTAATCAAGAACCTAGATTCCAGTAAAGCAACTGGCCCTGATGGCATCCCAATTATAGTGTTAAAAAAGCTTCAACCAGAACTTGCTCCCATACTTACGAAACTATTTAAGCGGTGCCTTAAGGAGAAGTGCTTTCCGACTCTGTGGAAGACCTCATCAGTTTCCCCTGTATTTAAGAATTCAGGTGATAAGTCATCTCCCTCTCAGTACAGACCAATAAGTCTCCTGTGTGTTATGAGTAAGTTGCTGGAATCCATATTAAATAGAGAAATAGTAAACCACCTCAGCAGGAATAACCTTCTTAGTGACACACAATATGGTTTCCGCTCTGCAAGATCTACCGCGGATGTGCTGACGATTATATCCCACAGGATTAGTGAATCTCTTGACAAAGGCTTCCTTTCTAGGGCAATTGCTCTTGACATATCAGAGGCCTTCGACAAGGTATGGCATAAGGGTCTACTTCACAAGATTTCCAGCTACGGTATCACTGGAAATGTTTTCTCAATCAGTAAATCATTTCTCTCCAATAGGCTCATAAGAGTAGTGGTAGATGGACAAAAATCGGAGGCCTGCAATATAAATGCTGGAGTCCCTCAGGGGCCAATCCTGGGCCCAACTCTCTTCCTGATCTACATCAATGACCTCCCTAAGCACATACTTAAATCATTCGTTGACATCTATGCTGATGACAGGACCATCTACGGCAACACATCAAAGGCTGTAAATGACAAAGTTCTCTCTTATTCTCTCTCCTCTGATCTCGAGCGCGTGGTTCAGTGGGGGAAGATGTGGCTGGTTACCTTTAATTCATCCAAAACCAAACTCCTATCCTTACATCATCAACGCTCTGATCCCCAGCGGGCATCTATTGTGATATATGGCTCTCGTCTGGGTGAGCCCCCGTGTTTTGACAAGCTTCTGTGTTTGACCTTTACTCCTGGTGAAATGGAACACGTACATCAAGTCTGTTGCCAAGGTCGCTGGAAAGATTGTGGGATCTTTCTACCGCTCCAGAAGATATCTCACTACTGATGCAGTTCTCTATTTATATAAAAGCCAAGTACGTCCAAGGATGGAATACTGTTGCCATATATGGGCAGGAGCGGACAAAAACAGCCTTTCATGCCTTGACAGAGTACAAAATAGACTTCGTGTCTTAGTGGGGGATGTCCTTTTCTCTACCCTGCAACCTCTCTCAAACAGAAGAGACGTTGCGAGCCTACCCTTTTTTATCGTTATTTTCATGGCAGGTGCTCGTCTGAACTCCAATCATTGGTCCCCCCTCTCCAATCTTTCACGAAAAACACCCGTCTACCTGAATCCACTCAGAAAAATTTCCCCCACTCTATATCTGTGCCTAAATCAAGACGCGGATTCCATGAAAAAAACTTCTTTCTTTGTGGAACTCTGTTCCGTCTGCCTGCTTCCCTCAGGACTACAACTTGGATGTCTTCACGTCCAATGTTAACAAATTCCTACTGAACCGCCCCCTTAATTAAACACTTCACCAAATCTCCACACTAACGTAATGTACTTGCAATAACCCTTATCCCTGAGTGGCTTCCGGCCTTGATAAGTTGTGAGCACTGTGTAAAAAAAATATGATGAAAATAATGGAAATAGTATTCTGGAAAAATAGAGAAATATAAAGGAACATCCAGAAGAAGTCCCGAAATAAAAACGAAACGTTGATGAACACATACTACGGTTTGTTCCTTTTTATTCCTCTTTCTCTTTGTCTCTCTCTATAAATGTATATATATACACATATATATGCATATATATAGATAGATATATAGATATATAGATACATATATACATCAATTAAAGTATACGTTTATTTTGTGACGTTCTTTAATAAAGTAAAAGTATGTGCGTTTTCTATGTATATTTGAGGTGTACACATAAATATACATGTTTATTCCTATGCATACATATATATATATATATATATATATATATATATATATATATATAATTTATATATATATATATATATATATATATATACGTATGTTCTATTTTTTATGTCTCTTCTAAATAAATAAGTATGTAATAATTTTTATATATAACTAGCGAGGGGTGCCCGGCGTTTCCTGGGTGTTTGGAGGTGTGTGTGGAAACTCCGGGGGGTTAAAAAAGTAAGTATGAGGATCGTACCCGAACCCTTGAGTGAAAGTTGTAAATTAAGGTGTAAAAAAAAAACGTACGACTTTAACCATTTCCCACCGCGAGATGCTAACCGAAGCACGGTTGAATTTATTTAATCACTTTGATTTTGGAGGTGCCCGTTTTAATGAGTTAATAAGGTCAAGTTTGACTGCGGGATAGTATTCATGTATTGCGCAACCCCCCAATATGTTGTAGGAAAAAGACTAACCCACATGCGGCGAGCAACAAATGTTATTTATCTTCCCGAAATCGAGCAAATTAAATAGACAGGCGGGCGTAGTTTGTAACTCTGACATATTACGATTTATTAGTGATATAAAAAGTTTTAAAAGTTGTGAAGCGACCGACAAAAAAGCCTATTGTAGACATACAGAAAAAGCGAACTCGCATAAAAACATACATACATTTTCGCTTTTATATTTATAGATACTTAAATTGCGGATCTTATCAGACTTTTGCGTTGCTTGCATTTTACTAAAATAAGTCAACGGAAAATTAAGTCGTTACTCGTACTTTCGGGCATCTCTGGTTCTATTTCTTTTGTATTTGTTGAAAAATGACTAAATACATATTGATTCGAAAGATAGTAGTACACATTTTACTCAGAAAAACAGTATACTACTCGGATATATTACATGATTTTCGGTTTTAATTACTTATGTACAGAGCAAGTAAATTTTTCCTTCTTTATTATATGGGTCATTGACTGAACAAGTGCATTATTTTTTTCATAGGTAATTTGAAGTACCTCATTTCGTGAATAGGATACTCTACAAGTTCCGAATTTCTAATATACAGATGTTTTCAGATTATTTTTGTTGTGTTAACTTTCCCTATGTCACAGGTAAAGTGTGTTTTTACATCAAGGTGCTATAGTTAAGAAGTACCTTATTTCTTTTATAAATCCCGTACTACGTTAATATATAACATGATTTTCGGTTTTAATTTCTTTTATGTACGTCGCATGTAAACTTCCTTGTTTTTGTATGGGTATGATACTCCACAAGTACCTTACATATTGGGTCGGATACTGTACAAGTACCTTTCTTCTAATGTAGTAAGGACAGAACTCGATACTTTTATGCAATTTTCTGGGGTGTTTGATATTCTGTATGTCAGGGTGAAGCATTTGTTTGTTTTTTCATCTCGGTGTTAAAGTGAAGAAGAACCTGATTTCTCATTTACAAGTCATGCTACTTGATTATATAACGTGATTTATTGGTTTAGTAAATTTTATGTACGTCACCGTTAATATTTTCTTTGTTGTTTCATATGAGTACTATACTGCGCGAGTACTGTATTTCCTGGGTAGGATACACTACAAGTAAGTTATCTATCGAATATATCATTTTAATAACAAAATAAATATTAATTTATTTATTTGTTTTTGTATATATACCAATGAAACTTTCGAACCGATGCACTTCGGTAGTATTTCTTTTATACATAAATATATTAAAAGGTAAGTGATCAGTGTATGTGAATTTTTTTAGATATGATATCTATACAAATGCACAAATATATAAAATATTTAAATTCATAATTCATAATGAATCAGTTGAGGAGTTTATCTAATACACACAAATATATAAACATATGCATATACTAAAATGCATAATGATCGGTTAAATAGTTTGGCAGCTGATCCAATACATAAACATATATACAGGCTGACCCAAAAAACGGGCCCCGTGTACACTTTATGTGATATCACATTTATTTATTCACCGATTGCTTTTATTTTACAGGACATGTCAGAATCAACGACCGTGAGTGCAGCATGACCCCAATGGGAGCAAGGACAAAGAACACACTTTGTTAAATTTTACTACAAGACAGGCTCGTTTAAGAAACCCCAAGACAGTTTCATGCGTCACTTCGAATGTGAAAAAGCCTCATCCAAAAGCAGAATTCAAAACTGGGTTGATCACATCGAGAAGTATGGGACCGTGGAGAACCTCAACGCTGCCAGAGAAACCGTTTAAGCAACTCAGGTCGTCCCAAGAAGCGAACAGATGAGTTGGTCGAAGAGTAAGAGATTCTCTCCAACAGTCCGAAACGCACTGTGCGTAAGCAAAGTAAGTCTCTCAGTATGCCCCGTGAGACTTGCAGGAAAGTGCTGGTGAACGATATCAGGGCTTATCCATACAAAATACAGACGTTGCAGGCCATTACAGCCTCAGACAAGAAGCACAGGAGGGCTACGGCAATCAACATGCTCGAGAAGATCGAGGAGACACCAAGTTTCCTTAACCTTCCTTGGACCTAAGATGAAGCCCACTTCCATCTCGATGGAGATGCAAACACCAAGACAAATGCCTTCTGGGGGTCCTGCACGCTCCTAAGTGCACAGTGTGGGGCGCAATCTCGGTCATATGTATCATCGGACCAATCTTCATCGAAAAATCTGGCGCAGCAGTGACAGTCACCAAGGAGCGGTATGTGTAGGTCCACAAAACCTTCAAGAGTGAAGTTTACACAATCACCCTATAGCTCATTATATATATATATATATATATATATATATATATATATATATATATATATACATATATATATATATATATATATATATATATATATATATATATATATATATATATATATATATATATAATCCTAATCGTTGGTTAGTCTGTTACGGAGTGAATGTAATACGTAGAAATATATATTCATGTAAGCATAATACAAATTAACAATGATCGGTAAATTAATTTAGGAGTCAATCCAATAATAAAAATACATAATTATATGCACCTATATAAAATTTATCATGGTTGGTTAATTAGTTTAGGAGTGAATCCAATACATAAAAAATATAAATATATACACATAGTAAAAAAAATCACCATCGGTTAATTCATTTGTGAGTGAGTCCAATATTTAAAATATATAATTATATACACATAGTAAAAATTAATAATGATCGAATAATTACTTCCGGGTTGAATGCATAGAAATATATATATATATATATATATATATATATATATATATATATATATATATATATATATATATACATACATACATACATACATACATATATATACATACCTATATATATATACATACATACAGGCATATATGCATACATGTATGTATATATATATATATATATATATATATATATATATATATTTAAAACTAGCTGTACCCGGCCACGCGTTGCTGTGGCTCAATAGTTTGTTAAAATGGAACACATGTGAAAGTAGAGAAAAGTTTGATTCTTTTTTTCAAGAGAATGTACAAATTATTTTTTTTTTAACAGATGTTAAGAAAATAAACAGAAAAATACTTCCATCATTAATTATGAAAAAAAAATAATAAAATACGATAAAACTTGCTGAGTATGCACTGTTTTACGGTTGTTGTAAAACTGGAACGGAAACTTAAATTTCGCTTCATTTTAATCTTTGTTAATTATTTAATTGCCCCCCCAACGAATATAATCCAAACAGTAACATTCAACAATTGTACTTTATCTATATAAAACACAAAATGGGTGTTTGTATTACTGTACACATAGATTCGAGAAAGTTGTGAAAAAAACAAAAAAACAAATATATAACAAATAAATGTTATCAAAGCCAAGATAAGTTACTTTTCTGCCAAACTGGATTGATATATTTTTCGTGTTTTTATTCAATGTAACATATTTTTCAGCTCGTAAACCATACAGTGTTTACCGATGTATTCGAAAATTCAAGATGGCGTCTCACACCCTCATTAACACCGTAAGTATGGAAGAAGGTGTTATAAATAAAAAACTATAATAAATTTACAACATCTTTTCCCACACTTACCGTGTTAAAGAGAGAATCAGACGCCATCTCGAATGTTCCAATACATCGGTAAACACTGTATGGTTTTCGAGCTGAATAAACATGTTACATTGAATTGGGAAAAGATGTTATAAATAAAGAACCTAATGAAATACTGTTAAACACTCGCTCAATACATGTTAATGCGGCATAGGTTGACATATATTCGGCGTGTTTTTAATAGTATTTTGTATATTTTTTCATTTATAACACCTTTTTCTATACTTACGGTGTAAAAGAGGGTGTGAGACGCCTTCCTGAATGTTCGAATACATCGCCCGGTAAACACTGTATGGTTTTCGAGCCGAATAAATATATTACATTGAATAAAAACACGAAAAAGATATCCAGTTTGGCAGAAAAGTAACTGATCTTGGCTTTGAGAACATTTATTTGTTATGTATTATTTATTTTTTTTTTGACAACTTTTTCGAATCTATGTGTACAGTAATACAAACCCCCTTCGGAGGTTGGAATGCCCCCCCCCACCTAAAATGTAGTTGGAAAAAGCGATTTTATAGTGAGATTAAAGAATGGTTAGTCTAAAAAAAGGGTGAAAAACAAAACAAATAAGCAATTAATAATTATTACCAAAAGCAGTAAATGCTACTTTTAAGTAATAGTCGTAGAGTGATAGAGTGTAATTAAAACCTGGAATATCCGGTTGTTTCGTTTCGTTTTAACAATGGAAAGAGCAGAAAATGGAGAGAAAAGAAAGAAAGAAGGAGAGACCGAAAGGAAAGATAAAGATAGGGAAGTACCCCCACCACCATCACCCATAAAGCAAAAACACAACGAAAGGTAAGAAAGAAAGAAAGAAAGAAAGAAAGCAAAAAAGCACGTAAAGAAAGAGCGAAACGAAAGTTGTGTTTGTGTAAGTAAGGAAGTTTGGTGCGTTTCACGTAAATGTCAATTCAGGTTTTCATTAAACTTTAACCACGCGGGTTATAACGAAATCGAAGTAATGTAATTGTGAATTCAATTCCAGGTAACGGATTGTGTTCTGTTTGAATCTAATTTTATTATAATAAATGCTTTATAAATTGTGTTTATGTTTTATGCTAACCAATGGCAAAGTAAGCATGGTTCGTTTCAGTGTAAGTACAGTCCAGTTTTTAGATAAATTCTAACCGGTGATCGGTTTTAAATGTCTCCTGTGAACGTTCTGGTACGGTGTAAGTGAGTGGCGGTGGTAGCATGAATTTGGTAGAGAGAGTTTACTTTACTACTTCCATTAAATGTAACCGATTTTTACAGTGGACTCTCACCAGACAGAATATAGGAAACTGTGATCAGCGAGATCCTTGATATGTAACAACCCTATAACATACGGCAGATGTCGTGATTCAGTTTGTGAATGATACGGCTGCACCAAATCTATACAGGTGCAGTCCTATAAACGTCAAAGTCGGAGGGGAAAAATGAGATCATTTTATTTATATAGAGATTAATTATGCTTGGTTAATAAGTTTAGAAGTAAGTCCAATACATAGAAATATATAATCATATAAACATATTTTAAATTCATAATGAACAGTTAATGCAATACATAGCAATATATAATCATATATACGTCATAAAAAATCGTAATAATCGGTTCATTAATGTAGGAGTAAATCCGATACAAAATAACTTATTTACTTAATTTTAGTAATGTAAAACATAGCGCATATATTATATATCATATGTATTTAGAATATGACATTTCCTGACCTACATAAAAACAATTCTTCTGTTTGTTTTTTTTAATAAATTTACATAATAATAAATTTAAAATACAAGAATATCGGATTGTAAAAAAAAAAGAAAATTCTTTAGATCAAATTCGCAACACTGGTGGCAGTAGTCCTTTACGCAATAAACAGGACTAGAGGGACAGCCAATTTGAAGTTGTGAAATTAGTTAATAAATATATGTCTGTTTTACAAGACGTTCGCATGGTCAGTAGGACGACATTGCGCTTTGCTTGCCAAGTTATTTTTTCACTTTTCGAAAATCTTTTTGAACCATTTACCAATTATTTTAACTGAGTCAACCTTTAATACATTTCTGAACTAAAAATGCAATCTTTTAGCTACCGCATGCCGACGAGATACCTTCCGTCTGGGGCGAGATATAATTTTAAAAACAAGGCAGACAGATAGACATAGTGAGACTAGGTTTCAATTGAAACATAATCAAAGATGCGTTTTTTTTAATGCAATCATGCAGATACACCTACATCCATCAATATAGGTAAGCGAACAATAAAAACCAATGATTCATTTGTCGTTCAACGTATGAAACAAGTAGTATTTTCTAAGTAACCTTTTAGATCCGGGTTACTTCGTACATAGACACCCCCCCAATCTAAGAGAAAATCAATTATTATCACAACAAAATTTATGCTAAATTCCGAAAAATAACCTTTCCTATGTTCGGCACTTGGATGATCTGAAAATCTATGCAAACATTAAATTTATCTAGTTATGGGGGAAAAAAATAATACACATACACATATATATATATATATATATATATATATATATATATATATATATATATATATGTGTGTGTGTGTGTGTGTGTATGTGTGGGTGCGTGTATATATATATATGTATATATATATGTATATATATACACATAAATATATGTGTGTGGGTGTATATATATATATATATATATATATATGCATATATATAGTCAACCACATACAGTACTGTTTCGCTGTTTCGTGGCTGATCAGTGCGTCTATATTAGCAACTGTCTCAAGCCAGTATATATATATATATATATATATATATATATATATATATATATATATATATATATATATATATCATTTTTACGGCGATGTGTAAAATTCATATCGTCGCACGAAGTGCATTTCTCTTTTCGTTTACAGTAAGCTTCATTTTTTGTAATCACTTATGTTTTGCCCTAATTGATATGTCGTTAAGTAATGTCGTTGAGTAATGCAAATGTTATACTACTTTATATTTACTCTATATTATCTCTCTCTTCCTCTCTCTCTATATATTATTATTATTATTATTATTATTATTATTATTATTATTATTATTATTAATATTATAATAATAATAATAATAATAATAATAATAATAATAATAATAATAATAATAATAATAATAAAAAAAAAAATCTGTGTTCAAGATAATTTTTCTGCCGCATGCATTACATTTCGAAAAATTGTTTCCACCGGAGTATTGTAATCTTGACAGCTTCACTAGTTTACATTATTGAAAAATTGTAAAAGGTGTTCGATCCCCCTTTTTAATTTTCTGTTTTTTAAGTAAGGCTTTCGTCTTTTTACACTTTATAAAGTTGAATCTTCCTATGAATTTATTAATTGTATCGCAATTTGTCGCTTATGCTATTGCTGAATGTATAGCCCAGTTTTCGTCGAATATCAACAAAATATAAATATCTTTTTTTAACGATTTTTGAATCAATAAAACTAACTTTGTATATGTCTAAATACAATTTACTACGATAGGTTTTAAGAATATGCAAAGATATTATAAGATAATTACCTTACATTTTAAATAAATTCAAATAATTCAATTGTCAAATACGATCTCGTACACTTGAATTTTTTAAGTATGGGAATCCAGTTGTGTCTAAGTATTTATTTAAGCATTTTAATGAGGTTTATGTAAATAGACAGTAAAATACATGTTTAAACCTAATTGAATTAAACATAATTACAAACGATATTGATATTGACATATTTTATTTGTTAGAGTTATAATATTCTTTCATAATAATTGATAATCAAGGTTTAAATTTTTCCCTACCTCTTGTTAAAAATTTTAAAAAAAAATGAATTTTTCAATTTTACATCAAACATAAATCGTTTGGATTGTACTTCTCAGTTTTAATATCACATTTATCAAGTGTTTCATTCTATGATTAAAATAATTTTTCCTTAATATTGTATTGCATAAATCAAGTTGACAAGGATTTTATTAGATTTTGGCGACCCTTAAAATGACCGTAAAATGTTTGTATGCAACTTGTTGAAATAACACGGCTATCATCTACGAACATCCTCGTCCTCATAGTTAAATTTTATTTTCAAAAAGAAAGATAACTACTTTTTGTAAACCGTAACGGGTTACCGTGTCTTGAAAAAAAAAACCGTAATACGCAGATACAATTAATACTTATAATTTCACCCCCTGTTTTTTTTTTCTTGGTATCGATTCTTTAAAGCATACTTTATGTACTGGTACCTGGAAAGTTTACACATTCTAAAATATATATTTTTAATTCGTTTTTAAAAATTGAAAAATAAGCATATTTTAGAATTTTCGTAGAAAGAAACTATCCCTATCTGAAAGATGCTAATTTTTAATAACATAATCAATCTATGTCACACTTCAAGACGCAGGGAAAAAGTAAACACATTCAAATTTCGGATTTCAATTCTCGATATCGAAGTCACCCTGTATTCTTTCTTTTTTGTTGTTTTTTGTTGTTTTTCTACACTTGTTTACCCTCTTACTACGAAATGAGTGTGCGCATAATGGATCGCTAGGAATTTAAGAGGTCAAACAATGGGTGAATAAGGAGCGGGGCATGAAGTCCTCAAAAATATATATATTCAAAGAATATCGGAAAAAATACCCACATATAAATGCATTATTTACTTATAATTCAGTAGAAACTTAATATTGATCAGATAATTACGTAATTTGTTATAGAGTTTTAAAAGCCAGACTCTTTTACGCAAATAAAAAAAACACTCCATAAATTTAAAGCTCACTATATGAATTGATAACCCTAACATTTTCAATATATTTTACGTCATATTTATAATGAACGAAATAGAGGGTGCAGTAGAATATGTTCCAGATGTTTAATCTTCAGCTATATATTGTTAATGAAATAATTCCAATGAGGTTTTTATTTAGCTGATAACTGGCCATTTTATTTAGATCACGTCATCAATCAATATGGGTTAGACTGGTGCACATGGTTCTTTTACTGGAGAATGGCGAATCTGTGATTCCAACAAAGACAGCTATCCGATTTTTTTTATAAGACAGGAAAGCTGAAGGTTTTCGAGGATGAAAATCAATACAGCTATTAGTTAGAAATTGCAGAGGTAAAGATTCGGCACTTAAAAGGAAGTCACCTTGAAGACCTCGGAACGCTCGAACGCCGGACAGTATATAAGCTGTGATACATTCTGTAACTCAGTTTTATATATGTCCAGTTCGCAAAAATAATTTAGCCTTGAATTGTATAATCGACAAGCCAGAAGAATTATACACACTGGTATGCAGTTCTATACATACAAATTACCGATTACTCTGAAACTGCACGAGTGCAACTAGGAAAGTCGCGTGTCAAAATGTAGGATATATTTTTACCACAGCCGTTACACACAAATAGTTATAGGGTATACATAAATATTTCTACTCACACACACATACAAGTGTAACTATCTATTTTAAGAAAATCTGCAGAAATAAGCAAGCTTTTTATTGGAATGTTTCTTCACCCACATAATTATTTTAACCAATCCAATTGCATGATCTAACTAACTGCCGAGCATGTTCTCGGCGCCAAATTCTTTTTTCACACCAAAATCCTAAAAGACGCAGAGTTGGACACACGTGGATTTCTCACTTGAATCCATGCAACGAAAATTACTATGGTGCTTCGGGACATTTAAATGGCTAAACGCGGAGCAGAACATTATCATTGCAATTAACAATATCCTTAAATAAGGCGAATTAGATTTGCACGCGTGTGCTACAATTGAATGTATGTCAAGAGGAAATTAAGGTCTACGGTTTGACCTGCCTTCTCCGCTATGGAACTGCTAAAGGACCTCTCGTGGATACCCAGCTGGAGGTATCCATCTTGGAAGTCACCTCAACATATTTAACTTGCGCAAGACTTCCTCAGCGGGAATTTTGCCCAGCCTTTATCGAAGACGAACTATTATTCCCTTCGGGGTCGTTACCAGCCCATAGTGGCATATAGCTCAAGATGGCACATCTTTTGCAACATGAACCTTTTTAATTTCATAGCATTTACGTTGAAGTTTTAAGATTACCTTGTTGTTTTTACTGTTTGTTTTTTCCACTCTGCCAGGGGCAAAAAAACCTTGTCATAGAAAATCTTACACTATATATATATCCATCTATCTATCTGGCTGTCTATCTGTCTGTCTGTCTATGTAACGATGCATCTATCCATCTATCTATCTATCTATCTATCTCTCCATATATATATGACTTATATATATATATATGCATATATAGATATATCACTAGTGAAGTTTATTCATATCAGAAAAGTACTTAACTACTTTCATTTAAATACATTGTTATACACATATCTTTAAAAAAATTTGACACATGAACATTTTAAGCAGTCACATAGGACATATATAAGAAAAGTAAATAATATTATGTTAAGTTTACGTCGCATTTATCATATTTACAAAATATAAATTACATATTTGTTCTTCAGCGTTCAAACGTACACTCCGTGAATTTCGTAAAAATACAACGTGCATGAAATAGCTTGCTTATTAAGGATATATATTGTTTGAAAAATTATTTTTTTTCTGCTCGTTATAAACTTGTCGAATGTTTCTATGATACTTTGTTTTATTCTACTAATACAATGGCAAGGATGTGCATATACTTAGCACTATCAGATAAAGTTTTATGGAGTTTAGTTTCTATTACTCCCGAATTACTTTTAATATCTATTTGCTTTATGATTAGGTAAATTTAATAGCAGGAACATATCAGCATAAAATATCTCACCAATATTCATATAGGTAGACATATATTTCCTTTTGCAACTGCTGTTTTATCTCTGTTCTTTCTTCTCATATGTAACATATAACACAGCTTCTGAAAGCAAATTATATTTCCAAGAAGTATCCGTACATGGAAAACAATTACCTGGAATGTATTTCAATCTTATTTTAGCGTGAGGCTGTTCCAGTTTAGTGATAAAAAATACATGTTTCTAGCCCATGTTCTTAAATAATCAAATTTAAGCTCAACTCAAATATTGCCTCAATTATCCACGCTTATAATACTTAACACTTATAATCGAATGTCATATGGAACATAACGAATGAGAGAATGTTAGAACATAAAGGGCTGGGATGCAGGCAAAATCTGTATGATATATGAACTCGTTACACTCATATTTTGCTGATAACTATAAGGATGCTTATAAACGTATCTCTATTTTAGTAAAACCTATTATTTTTTTGTATACGAGATTTCTTACTCACATCCCTTACATTTTAAGTTTACAAACTCATCTATAAATGCTATTATGACAAGTAATTTTACAGTGGTAGATCTATTGTCTGCTTATTTTGTTTCAAATGGTTAGGATTGTTGGGCATAGAATATCCAGAAATTTATTGATTTAGATACATCAGTTCTATCTAAGTTCCTAATCTACTACATTTCTGCCTAAACAACAACGTGTGAACCTTTCTTTCTGCTGTTTATTTTATTTTTCCTTAGGTACCAGATACAATCTTTAGAGACTAAGGTCAATACACATCTACTATATTTGCAATAATCTTTCGCATTGTATGGAAGATTCCAATGGGGGGAAATTAAACTAACGTTGGTAAACCAATTTATAACACAATAATGACTAAACAAACCAATGTTTATAAACGTAGACATGTTACAAATACCCTTAAAATGATTGTAATTCATTTGATATTTAACATTGCCTTATTAAATGCTAAAATAGTCATCATATCGTTCTGAACGTGTATCAATTTCTAAAGCCGGCTAACAATTATCAAGCAAACATCTCGAGAGACATCTGATAAAATATGTAGAAATGTAATAATGACTCACTTTTCATGATACGCAAATATATTATTGATCGAATTATGAAATCACTTACTCATATATGTATGCGAAGATGACCTTTTCAAGTAACTTGATCTCTATAGATCGAATAATAGCTCTGTATAGGTTATGTGAGTAAAGTAATTGTATGCAGATACTAGTTGACGTACAGGCTGATTTTCAATTTTACCGTAATTATTTCGACTAAAATTGATTCTTAAATGAAATAACCATCAGTTAATTAAATACTTAAATATAATCAAAATTACTGCATAATTGTAAACAGATCGAATTAGTAGCTTAAACAAATAATTAACCGAACGAATAAACAAAATAAAGCCGCACTATTTGTAAAGTACGTAATAATCTTTTCAATAAAAAAAAAACATTTATTATTGTATGGTCCATACATATGTGGTTTTCAATACACGTTGTAAATAAAGATCAGAAAAAAATAAATCACACATTTGTTGATTTATACGTGCTGGAACAACTGTATATCATTATTTTATAATTCGATTAGCTTGTCAAAACAAAATAATATTCAGCAATAGTGGTATACATCTTTGTTCGAACGGAAGTTTTAAATAGTTTTCGGAATATATATATATATATATATATATATATATATATATATATATATATATATATATATATATATATATATAGTTGCAGTTTGCTTTTCTCGGAGAAAAGTCACAATTACTTACTGGTTACATTTCTGCTCTTAATAAAGTATTAGCATTTAGTATGTTTAGCAATATATTTTTATTATCATCCCGAAGTAAAAGAAAGAAACGCTATTTTTAATAGCATGTGGCTCAATGAGAATCTCCGTAATTCAACCTAGATAGATCACATCGTATCCATTATCTATCGCCACACAAACCAATACATTAATATATTCCACTTGCATTAAAGTTAAGAATAAGTTGCTGGTGTATTTTTCTTACAATAATGTTGCATAAAGTATAGCGAAAAGTGTTCCTGGGGCGCTCATTATTACATTAGTCGAGATGCTGCGTCAATCTATTTACCATGACGAAACGCTTATTTACGCCCGTTATTTACATTAGCATTTGATTTCAAGAAATTTTAGTTGGAAATAATGTTTTTTTTTTCATCCATAAACGCGAAAAGACTTCATATATGACTGAATGATTCTAGAATACCTTCTGGGAAAAATCCATTTATACAATGCATTAATGTGTTTAATACACAAGAAGATTATGTTCAGCTGTTATTAATTTTGCTCAGCAAATATGAACGCAAACTAATGAGTATTAAAAATAATATGTATACCTACTCACACACACACACGCACAATATATATATATATATTTATATATATATATATATTTATATATATATATATATATAAAATTACGTGTGCGTATGTATACATATATATGAATATGCGTAGTATATATATAAATATATGACTAGTTTATATGATACACACACATACACACATATATCAAAGTATGTATATATATATATATATATATATATAAATATTTATATATTGGCAAATAAAGTTTGTGTTTAAAGAAAGACTTTCTTAAGGCGCCTGACAGAAACATTTTGGCGACTACTTGTTTGAAACATAAGTATGTTCAGTGTAGCTACTAGGTAATATTTGTCTAGATCAATGGTTCTCAACCTTTTTAAATCATGACTTTCTTTTCTTTTTAATGTAATCTGGTGAACCCTTATAGCTTATTTTATTTTTCAGTAATGTAAAAAAAAAAAACAAAGAACATATATCATCAGTTTATCTCGAAAGAAGGCTGAACCGATATTAACGTTATATGTGCCATGTGGGTCCACAGGAACTCCGGTATAGAACCATTGGTCTAGATTAATAAAAATAATACATTTTGCTCTTTACTTTGAGCACTTTTTATAACCTCGCTGTAAATTTTACACTGAATATGGTTGTGATAATCAATGAAAGAATAATGCATATGAGACATTGCACATTTCTTATATAACTTCTATGGCAAGTAAGCCTATATTTAGTATCAATAGGGATGTATATCTATCTATCTATCTATCTATCTATATATATATATATATATATATATATATATACGTGAGGGTGTAGATAAATCTTCAATATATACTAAAAGTAAACACACATTTATTTTTACTCCAGTTACTCATAAATCATTTGAATTGTAACAGCTGTATTTTAGTTACAAAACGAACAAAAATTGAATCATAGTTTACAAATATCTAATGGTTAGAAAACGTCTAAAATCTCACACAATCTATTTTACAATGCTAAATACATTTTAAATAATGAGTGCATTTTCGGTTTTAAATCGCGCATATATATTTTTAGATATTTACAAACACAATAATTATATCATGAAATATTGTACTGCCATTTGTATTTTTTAATAATACATTTGAGAACGTTATAACACAAAGACAAGACGTTGATGACTTTATAATTCGTTTTTTTTTTTTTCATCTTCCCATGGCGTCGGAATACTATTTCTGCAAATTTTTATCACACAAACACATTGGCAAACACCAACACACACATGCATATATATATATATATATATATATATATATATATATATATATATATATATATATATATACACACACACAATATTTCTTATGACACTATATATACATATGTAAATGTCGTAGCATTGGTTCCGTTATTTATTAAAATATGAATTTAAATAGATAAATATATTTAAGTTCGGTGTAACTAAACCGCTTCGAGAAAGCGCAACTTAATTACTGCAAACAATGCTCCTTCCCAATCACATTGACCCTTAACATATTGAAACACATTTGGCACGCCTAGAACCACGTGTTGAATCGCTTGCTTCTCTACCTCTCGGTATATCTGCTTATCTCTATATTTCTTTGTCCCTATGACCGCTCCCAAAACTCTATCCATCTTATGCTCCCTTTTGTATATATATATATATATATATATATATATATATATATATATATATATATATATATATATATATCGTTCTCTCTCTCGTTCTCTTCCAAATCTTCCTGTGTCTGGTTGAACAGCTTAAACTCTTCTAACCCCAACTCCTTGTAGTGTTTATTAAATCTTAAAATTGAAATTCTTCCCTCTCCTTTCCTTACCCATCTCTTTATCTCCATCTCTCTCCTCCCCCTCCCTTTTATTTCTATGCGCGCCTTGATGAATTTCCTAAATCCCCTCACCTCACACCCCTCTAATGTATTTTACACCCTAAAACATTACTATTGTCGATCTCAACCCCCGTATTTTTTCCTTTTGCTTTTCCTCCTTTTTTCGTTTTTTCGTGCTCCATATACTATCATTTTTTCTAATTATAATAACGATTTCTGTAAAGTCGGATGGACTTACTGGATTGTTAATACGATTCGGAAACCGTACCATGTGTAACTAAGCAAGTAAAACGGTAATACACAAATAAAACACAGATTTGCTCTGCAATAGTATTTAGTCCTTTCTTCGGGTTTTTACCAATTATCATTATATATATATATATATATATATATATATATATATATATATATATATATATATATATATATATATATATATATATAACTATATATATATATAGAACTATATACATATATGTACATATATACATATATATATATATATGCATATCTAGACATATGTATATATATACATATATATATATATATATATATATATATATATATATATATATATATATATATATATATCGGGTATTAGCATAGCGCATTATCAAAACAAAGAAGTATCATGCGTTCAAATGTAGTCTTCATGAGTTTCGAAATGCCAAGCTTTAGGAACTTTCGAAGAAGACATAGCATATCAGATTAGAAATAAACCACGAGATAAATTATTTTCGCTATTTTCTATTATTTAGAATAATATATTGCGTTCATGAAATATATCTAATATTCGTTTAACTTACTATGTGTTTAAAATTCTTTAGATAACATTTGCCTATTCTTATATAAACAGAACTTGATTTCTTTATATGTGAAAAAAAACGTCAGATAAATATTTATATATATATATATATATATATATATATATAAATGTGTGTGAGTGTGTAACATTTATAGAAATCAATTCCTGTTTGTATAATCATAGTCATATATATTTTGTTTATATGCAGGTTCGTTTATCTATGCATCTCTTGCAATATATTTATTTATCAGTAAATATTAATAATCTTGCATACCGCTAGCGACTAGTATTTCAATTCTTACGGAATCCTCTTTGTAGAATTTAAACGTTCTTCTGGTCAGGAGAGCTAAAGCTATATAACAATGATACTCTGTGCTTGGCAAGCTCATATTTTTCTTAGTACACTTGTATACTTAGTGTAAATTTTGATATTCATGACGCTATACACTATGGATTGCTTTATCAGTAGTAAGCCGAGTATTGTATAAAGAGAAGTTTGGAATATTGCATATATATATATATATATATATATATATATATATATATATATACATATATATATATATATATATATATATATAGGTGTGTCTTTTTTTTTTTTTTTTTTTACAAAGGCATCACCACGTTATCAAGGCCCAGAGGTCACTCAAGGATAAGGGTTAAAGAGTGTACAGTAGAAGTTGGTCAATATAGTAATCATTAGTAATGAAAATTTGGTAAATTTAATAACTTATATGGAACGGCTCATCAAGAACTTATTTACCTTAGACTTGAACACAACCATATTGTAGTCAGCCGGAAAGCAGGAAAACGGAAGACAATTCCACAGGCGTGCAGTTCTAAGAAAGAAGCTTTGTTCATGGAATCTATGTTTAGGTTTAGGCACAGATAAAGAGTGGGGGAAATTATTGATAGTGTTTACAGCTAAACGAGTGTTTCTTGTGAAAGTTTGGCGAGGGGGGACCATAGATTGAAGCTCAGTTGAACACTTTCCATGAAAATAACGATACATCAGAGACAAACTCGCAACATCTCTTCTGTGAGATAGAGGTTGTAAGGAGGAGAAAAGGGCATCTCCTACGAGGCTACGAAGTCTATTTTGAACTCTATCAAGGCAGGACAAGTCCTTTCTAGCAGCTCCTGCCCAGATGTGGCAACAGTATTCCATCCTTGGACGTACCTGGCTCTTATATAGATAGAGAATAGCATCAGCAGTGAGATATCTACTGGATCGATAGAAAGATCCCACCATTTTTCCAGCGGCCTTGGCAACAGATTTGATATACGTGTTCCATTTAAGATCAGGAGTAATGGTCAAGCCCAGAAGCTTGTCAAAACTTGAGGCCTACTGAAGACGAGAGCCATTCATTTCAATTGATGACAAATGTGGATTAAAATGTTGATGATGTAAAGAGAGAATCTTGGTTTTAGATGCATTAAAAGTGACCAGCCACTCCTTTCCCCATTGTACTACATGCTCAAGATCAGAGGAGAGAGAAATGGAGAGTACTTGCTCGTTTACTGTCTTAGATGTGGTACCATAAATGGTAGTGTCGTCAGCATAAATATCTACAAATGATGTAAGGATATGATTTGGAAGATCATTAATGTAGATCAGGAAAAGAGTTGGGCCCAGGATGGATCCCTGAGGGACACCGGCATTAATACTGTGAGCTTCTGATTTTTGCCCCTCAACTACTACTCTTATGAACCTATCAGAAAGAAAGGATTTAATAATTGAGAAGACTTTTCCAGCTATACCATAGCTAGCGATCTTATGAAGTAAACCTTTATGCCATACCCTATCAAAGGCTTTAGATATGTCAAGAGCAATTGCCCTAGAAAGATTGCCACCGTCGAGAGATTTGCTAATCCTATGCGATATAACTGTAAGGACATCTGCTGTAGATCTAGCAGAACGGAAACCATATTGAGTGTCACTAAGAAGGTTATTTTTGTTGAGATGTTTGATTACTTCTGTATTTAACACAGATTCTAGCAACTTACTCATGACGCACAGGAGACTTATTGGCCTGTACTGAGAGGGGGATGAGCGATCACCTGAATTCTTAAATACAGGGCATACTGATGAGATGTTCCAGGGAGATGGGAAACTATTCTCCTTAAGACAACGTTTAAACAGTTTTGTAAGTATGGGCGCTAGTTCAGGTTGAAGTTTTTTGAGTACTATAATTGGAATACCATCAGGGCCAGTTGCTTTACTGGAATCAAGGTTTTTGATTAGCTTGGCAACATCACGTACAGATATACGTATATCACATAGCGTGTTTTCTGATACAGGAGGAAATATTGGGGGTTGGCGGTCTTGGTCGCAAAGGGTTAAATTAGCTGCAAAGTTCTTGACAAAGAGTTTGGCTTTGTCTGATGCTGACGAGATTACCTCAGGTCCATTGATAATAGTTGGGATGGGGCACACGCTTCTGTTCAGGATTCTGTTTGCTATTTGCCAAAACTGGTGGGAACCAAGCCGCTGCTCAGCTACTTTGGACTTAACAGATTGAGCATACAACTCTCTTGCGTTCCTTATTACTTTCTTACAATGGTTGCTGGCAGTCCTGAAAACGGCTTTAGTTTCCATACATCTATTACGTTTGAAGCAGTGGAAAAAGTGGTTTCTGTGCGCAATGGCAGCAGCACATTCTGGAGAGAACCATGGCTGGCTGTTAGGTTTTTGCTGAAACTTTTTAGAGGGTATGAAATGGTCAATACCTACAATTAACCATTCAGTTAGGTCTAATACTATAGAGGACACATCCTTTTTAAACATAGAATGCAGAGGTAGATCAGATATAAATGTACGGAAGCTATCCCAGTCAGCCTTAGTGTATCGATATACTGTACGATGAAGTGGTACGTCTGGGGACTTATTACATTTCATTTTTATCTTAATTGATACAACAGAGTGGTCGGAAGATCCAAGAGGCGACAGAACAGAAACTGAACATAGTTCAGGGCAAGTTGTGAGAAAAAGGTCTAGTAGGCTCGCATACTGGCCGTCATTATCTGGCACACGGGTAGGTTCCTGAACAATCTGAGTGAGGTCATAGGCAATGGAGAAATCATGACAGAACCTCCCCTCATCATCGGTCTTGTTTGAGTGGGTCAACCATTCGACGTTGTGAACATTGAAGTCTCCACATACGTGGATGTTAGCTGAAGGATAAGTAGAAAGGACTTGGTCAATGTTCTCAGATATGCTTTGAAAGATAGTAACTCCGCTGTTGTGGGGGCGATAGAGAGTAAATATAAATGCAGTAGTGTGAGCTAAAGCAACCCGGAAGCACATATAGGGTAAGTTAGGATCTTCCCTGGAGATGTCCCTCCCACATGGAAAGCTATCTTTAATATAGGCACATATTCCATGCCCATGGCGATCTTGGGGGTCAGATTTAGAAGTTAAGTTAGAGTATCCTGTAATTGCAAACTCATCTAGGGAAATAGCCTGCCCAATGCCAGTTTCACTTAAAAATAAAAGGTCTGGTTTAGTCTCCTGTAATTGGGTTTCAACCTCTGGAAGGTTAGAACGTAGACCCCTGATGTTGGAGAACGAGACATGGTAGTAGGGGTCTACGTTGGAAGTTGGAGAACCGGGTTTAATCGTGTATTTTTTCTTGAAACTTGTCATGATGAAATTTTGGAATTTGTGTACTAGGTCGACAGATTTACTTAGAGCAGGACAGAGAGGGGAAACTAAGAGAGAAAAAGAAACGAAGAATTTTTTTTTTTGTACCACATGATAAGGTAAAGCCGTAACAATTACCCACTAGTATGGCATCGAGAGGCCCCACCAGAAGCTACTGCATGGTCCAGATTCCATTCACCAAATGGCAATACAGCAGCCCCAGTACTTTGCACCTGCTGATAGGACAGCCTCCTTAGTGGTTAATCCAAGGTTCGGGTCCCTGACTATCAGGCGGATAACGTCAGCCCAGACAAAACGTTTACCTCCAACACCCTTACTAGTGGCATGGCTACAAGGATATACATAGAAACAGAAAATTTCCACCAACTCTGCCAACTGTTCGCGCAAAAATACTGCCAACCTAGAAAACAGCTTTTTCTTCTCCCTTTGTCAGAAAAATCACTCATTTAAAAAATGAGGACTGAGGGACAAATAAGAAGAAGCGAGAGTAACAGGAGCTGCCGATAACGCATCCACAATGCGTTTTCTACTCTCCATTAAAAAAAAAATAAATAAATAAATAAAAAATAACTATTAAGTATTGTACTTAATAAAAGTCCAACGGTCCTGTTTAAGGGAAAGTATGGTGATAGATTCCTCTCCCACGAACTAAAAATGAGTACAATTAGGTAATCTATTTTTGCAATCAACTCGGTAGATAAATACACATTTATGGACGAGAGAAAAAAAAAAGAAGCTAGCATTTAATACAACAGAAATACATAAATTAAATACTGAAATAAAATGTAGTTATTAATATTTGAATCTTAAAATAAAAAGTGCGAATTAGTAGAGAAAAAAAATCACTTATCACAACAACGCATTCCGTCTCCAAACTAGTGAAGAATTTAACTTTTAATAGCGTTCAGAAGATTTTTTTTTTTAAATTAACCGTTAAGAGAAAGCGTGATTTTATTCTGAAGTTTAACTAATCACGTTTTAAGCAACTTATGATATAAAACAAAATCGGATGGGGGGGGTTCTTCCGAAGTTAGTTGGTGACGTTATAAGTAATTGCGAGATAAGATGGGAGCCAGAAATTAGGGGTGGGGGTGGGGGACTGAAAATGATAATATAATGGATTGATTATACAATATTTAAGGTGTGTCTGTATATATACATACATGTGTATACATATATGTTTGTGTATGTGTGTGGTATATATATATATATATATATATATATATATATATATATATATATATATACATACAAGATAGATAAATGGTGTTTATCAAAGAAGGGGCATGTATCCTAAATATGCATACATTTTCAATTATGATATTTTTATAAATAAATCGTAAGATATACTTAGTGTCATTTCGACTGTGACGTTTTCCCTTAGATATTTAAATACAGTTGCAAATCACTTTATTACAATTTGATTAAAGATATGGTTTATTACGTATACTATTTAAATTCTAGAATTTGACCTGCATCGAATCATGTTATTTACTTCAATAAGAGAGTCATTTTATTTAATTTCTAAAACTTTCAAATCATTTTATATATTATTATTTGTATTTGCTTTTATGTAATTTAATACTTTATATTTATTTAATATTTTAGATTATTTGACTTTTAAATGATTTTCATTCTAATTTAATTCATAAGTTTAATAATTCTAATAATCTGTGTCAGTTTATATTCTTGATATTTTCACGTTATTTTATCGTTTTGTATGCTTATATCAGATATCAGAAAAGATAAGAAATAAAGACGTATCAACCAAGTCACGACTCCCTCAACTTTTCCTCATCATATTTCCAGTAGAATTATTTAATAAAGAAGAAAACTTTGATAGACCTGTGATTTAATATATTTCGCTCTTGATATTTCTCTCTTCATTTTCTTTTTCTTTTCTATCTCTCTATCTCTCTCAATATATGCATTTATATATATATATATACATATATGTATATATATATATAAATATATATAAATATATATATATACATATATTTACATGTATATATATATATATATATATATATATATATATATACATATTCATACACAATGATGTCAGTATGCAAGTGCCTGTGATGATATACTTGACATCGACTACACCGATTTTACATTGATTCAATTTATTACAACCGAATTCATATATATATATATATATATATATATATATATATATATTATCATATATATATATATGCATAGTAAAATGTCCTCTGAAAATGTTTTTCCACGTATGAATTAATATCCGATAAGACCCTGTCATTATGCCATATATTACTAGTTAAAAGCAGTTATTACACACGTACACACACACACGCACACACACACACACATATATATATATATATATATATATACATACATTTCAACTAATGATTTCTTTTCATCTTAAAACAATCAGAAATCTGAAGATCAAAGTGTCAACAATATTTGTGTGTTCAATGATGTATTCCTGATCCAATTTGCATTCTTTTCTTCATCAATGGCCTCTGACGACACATTCTAAACTCTTTCGTCGATCTCTACGCATGAGATATTATCATGTGTCATACCACTTTAACGTCCAACAACTATTTAAATTTCTATGTTTCTCTAATGGGGCAAAGTTTGTTAGTTAATATCAACAATGGAAAACCAAACTATTATCTTTTTAACATCAACGCTCATGCCATTATTTTGTCTCAGTTGGTATGAATTACTCCTCACAAATAAGCATCCTGTTTCGATTCGCTTTTGCGACTGATCTTCACCTCTTTCATTAAATACAAGATTTTCATCAGATATGTTGGCCAGGTCGCCCGAGAAATTGTTGCGGCATTCGAACCTTTGATAAAATCGCACTCCCGACATTTGTATTTTTTTGTTTTTGTTTTTTTGCATTGTAAGCCTTCAAAAACAGATTCTATTCTTATTACCTAAACGTTATTTTAACGGCAAGTGGTCGTCGAAGCTAAATTTAATTACCCATGCAAAAATATTAATTTCATAGAACACTCTAAGCTACAACTACTACTTAGAATTTCCCCAACTTTATGCCAGTACATAATTCTAATCAAGAATTTTAGAATAACGCCTGTTTTTGAGACCTCCTTACCTGTAGACTATGTTCAGTTAACCTACTCCCCAGCAGATTATAATATTGTCGCCATAAAGACAACTGTTAAATAGTTCTTTCTATAACACTACACTTAATTGTAAAATCCTGCATAATTCTCAACAAGAACTATCACTAAACTGTTAATCACCTGACATTTATACTATTTAACATTTCATCTTATACTATTAAACCCCAATTCCCCAGTTTCCTCCTGGACTTGATAATCTGTCGCTCCATCCTAAAAAAATATATATGCAATATATTAGAACATATCATTCGAATTAACCCTAAAACAAGGGAGCTCATCTACATCTTGAGAAAATCAAACAAATTACACGAAAGCCTAAAAGTCATTTAATTTTGTTCCATTACAAAAAATGATTCCACTATTTTCAGGAGGTCATGTCATAGACATAGAAATTTGAACTATATTTTCAAGTACAACAAAATGTGCATGTAAAATATTCTTGGTTAATCAGTCGCACTGGAAGTATGCAAACGGGCAGCGGACACGATGTGTAAGGCAATCTGGTTTGAATAAGCTGAGTTTAGCTTTATTCACGAATGTTTTTTATAGTCTTATTTTAAACTTTTGTTCACTGATTTCCATCCGAGCATTCTCCTTCCATACATATAATTTTAAATTCTATTTAATTCTTACCTCTAATCCCTAGGAGTTGTTTACTTCTATATGCAACATTACGATTAGATGGAGACTTCAGCTGTATCTGTTTAAAAAATGTTGGCTATGTGTCTGAACTAATGAAGTATTGCCCTCTTAGTCTCCTCTTGTTTAAGAAGTAAACAACGCTGATTTTCATAAAGATTTTACGGATTATCAGCATGACTTTCCTGGTTTTATTTTAACTACCGATATTTTAACAGTTGTTACTAAATGGATCGGTCGGAGTATGACTTTTTCAGGAGACGGCACAGGTATTGAACCCAACTTTTTAAAAACGCTAGGAAGAGTGTTAATATGATTTTAATGATATGTATTGTAAAGTTGTTGACACACACACACACCCACACACACACACACGCACACAAATATATATATATATATATATATATATATATATATATATATATATATATATATATATATATGTATGTATATATAAGTTCACTGGTTTTATTTTAAATATTTAAATTCTGAAGAAACAACACATCGGCATTTTCTCAGAATTTAAATATAACCACTGAACTTATATATTGCTCAATTCTTAAATATTGAGTTTCTCCTTTTTGTCTAGGAATCCGCGGAAAGTATTACTTTAAGTAATATCTATCAGGATTTTTCATCTGATTTCTAATCGGTGTCTTTCCTCGAGTATATATATATATATATATATATATATATATATTTATATATATATGTACATATATATACTTATATACATATATATAAAGATATATACATATATATATAAAGGTATATGCATATATATACACATATATACATAGATACACATATATATATATAACAGGTTTTTATATATTGTACCAATTGTCAAAAATTTAAACTATAGAATGGTATTGCATTCCTATGAAATAAAGTTAAAAGTAATAAAGAAAGAGATATGATTTTATACAAATAAGAATATTTCCACACACACACACACACATACACACACATATACATACATATATATATACATATAAATATAAATATATATAAATATGCATATATATATATATATATGCCACGTTTATGGATATTGTGTGTTCTTAATCTCAGCGACTAGGAATCAGAATTTAACAAAATTTTAGTCGATAAAATGGTATGGACCTGATTTTGTAGTGGGCTATGTACATTCGCATAAAATATCGCACATTAAAGGAAGCATTCTTAATTCAGAACCATCTTTTGCCACTTTTTATAGCCATAAATTCCTTCAATCATAGTCAATGTGTTTCCAAGTTTTGCATATCAATTATTACAATATCTAATATTTTCCCGAAAATCTCAGGCCTTGATGAACTAGAAACTAAAACTGACTGCTATATTTTCGAATGATCTTAAATAAAAGCAGGGCGAGATTTTATTCACAATATTTCTTCATATGTTATATCGTCCCGTTTTGGTTGTCATACATGAAGTAAATTTCACAGTGCATAAGAATTATTTGATATTGTAGATATTCATATTCATACCCTATTCTAAAAGAGAATAGCTATAATATATAGGAAATATTTGAAAGCAAGTCTTCCCTAGCTGTTATTTCATATTATTTGGAGCCATAGCAACAAGTTTTTGTTTCGCCATTATCAGCGCTAACTATTTTAGGGAATTATATATATATATATATATATATATATGGGGGTGTCATCTATAGATCTCTGCTTGTGTATATGTATATAGGCGTATGTGTAAGTTTATGTAATCAAATGATGTATGAGTTTATCAATGTGTAAGACAAGCTAAATACATTTACAAATAATGAAGAAAGCTGTAATAGTATTCGTAGACTCATATTGGCTGACACAACAAATTGAAATATAATGGAAAATAGGTGGAAAAGAATGCCCATTTTTGTTTAAATACGGAGGAATGCATAATGTAGCAGGCGTGCATTACAATATATGCGAACGTGAAAACACGGGAATCGCGCAGGAATTTTTTCTTAGTAATACCATGCAATTAACACTGTGTGCACAAAACGAAACATGACTGTAAAGCACATGCAAAGAAAGACGATTAAAGATGTGTAAATAAAGTAATGTTAAGAGTATACCTTGTTATGCTAATAGACCGTGAATTAAAAATAATATACAAGCTAGTCAAGGTAAATATTAATAAGTTAATACTGTGTAAAAATGGCATCTCTAATGAAATCTAGATTATTAATTTACGCCACTTTCTTTAACGCTGTAAACATCCTTTTGTGTTAAACCATAATCGGAAATTATCCTCTTGAATTTCTCACAAGAATTCGATGGTGGCTGTGTATCAGCAGACCGTTGTTCGCCTGACATTGTTAATTGTCTTATACCGTGTCTACTCTTGAAGCTACTAAGCCAACCTTCACTTAATTTCATGTCTTCTGAGATATTCAACTCTTCCGTTGGAGATTGTGATTTAGCAATTAACATGGGCCCAGATATTGCTACACCTTCATTCTGTTTTGCTACAAACCACTCATGTAATATTCGATCTAATAAAATTTGCTCTCGTCTGCGAAGAGCCGTTCTTTTTGCATGTATTTTATTTGGAGAGAAAGGAGAATCCTCCAATATTTCCTCTCCTTTTTATGTAAAACAGTGTACTTCTTGCAATCTTAGATTCTCTCAATATAAGGGTATATTAAACTCCAGCATCTAGTTTTTCTATAATTTGACGTTTTCGAGTAAAGTCAGTGTCACTTGTTTTCTTTTAGAGCTGTAATCCATTGTCATGGGTTGTTTTAGACAGTTTTAAATATAGTAATTTGAAAATAATTACAGTTATTGTAAATAAATTATCAATAGCTAATCTACATTAATTACATAGTAGCCAGCATACATTTCTGCGCAATATCTGATTAAACCATGAAAATTTTTGCTTTAACTGAGCCTCAAATATGCTAACATAATTTCGATGACGATAGAGGCCAAATTTAGAGAAAGTCCAGGTTTAGAAGAAGTCCAAATGAAAGAAAGTGTAAATGAAAGGAAGTCCAAATGAGAGGAAGTTTAAATGAAAGAAAGTCCAACTTTAGAGGAAGTTCCAATTAAAATAGTGTTACTATATATATATATATATATATATATATATATATATATATATATATATATATATATACATGATTAAAAATACATATATTATTTTGGCGTTATGAAAAATAAAGAAAAGTTCTAGCTTCTCAGGAAATGTTCAACCTCTATTTCTAAAATTATTAGAATACGGTCTATTCAAATTTTGATTAATGTTGAGCGTAGGATACTCTACACATATTGACGACACCCTCATTTTCATCTCTGAAGTTACACAGAGAGAATAATTAATAAACAAATTAAACACTGTTGAACACAACATATACGAAGCAGAACAAAAAATACGATTTTAATACATACTATTTAGAAAAATTGAAACTCGTTTACTATGAAGTACATCGATAAATACACACAAAATGACTGCATATACTTTCACTTACATATATAAAGCAGAATTAAATTCGACATGATAATCAGTAGAGTTTTACATATTTTCAGAATCTGGAACTTTTCATACGCTGAAAAGAACACCAGCCTATAAGGAACTTACTTAATTCATTAAAATGACACACTTGTTTTATATAAAATACGAAGAAAAAGGCCATAGAAATGTTACGCATCTAATGATTTCCTATTAAACATATATACTATCCCCCAATGAAAACAACACTACAATTTGTAATGCTAGGAAATATTTAGGAATACGAACGATACAACCTTAAAATATATTTACCTATAGCCCATTCATTAAAGGCGACAAAGCACCTTTCCTAAACCCCCACATCTAACGCCGGAGTATATATAATTCCCTGAGATTGCTGCAAATATAAGTAGGATAAAGTCAACGAGATTTGTGGAAGATACATTCCAAACTTCAAAGATGTTTTTAAAAAATGGCAATCCCCTGAAGGTACATTTCGCCTAGGTTTCAGACAAAAAACTACTTTTTCAGTTCCACAAATGCCGAAACAATTTAATTTGCTCATGATACACCGTACAAAGAATCCTTGAATCGGAGATTGTAATGAATTCCGATATCATCAAGAAACAGTTTTTTTTACAATTTATTCCATATAATAAGCAAATTTGTGATAAAATCGCATAACCCTTCTCCTCGAGTGCCCTCTTGGTATTGATAAGTGGCGATTCCTATGTAAAAAAAAAAAAAACATTGATTTCAAATAAGATTAATTTCGGTTTTCATTTTTCCAATCGTTTCACTGGAATTTGTTATACAGCGAAACAATCTGTGGTAGGCGCCAATATATATATATATATATATATATATATATATATATATATATATATATATATATATATATATATATATATATATATATATATATATATATATATTTAAATAAGGAGGTGGTCACCAACAATGTGTATTTTTTAACATTATTTTATTATTTCGTGTCTTGGTTTTTCATTAAGAATTATGTTAAGATCATTGTAACAATGTTTTTAAATCGTTGAAATCGTTTTAACGCGTTTCAGATGTTATGTGAAGCGTCCCCTTCAGACGTTCTGTGAAGCGTCCTCTGCATAAATTATTTTCAAAATGCGCTGGAGATGTAAAAATAGCATGTTCGTAGTTTATTTGAAATGTTTTCAAGAAGTGGAAACGTGTAAGTGCCCACTATTCATTGGAATGTTCAATTTTTATTACTGTTTTATTGAGCTGTGGTCACTCCTGTGTTGTGTTTCTCTCTCTCTCTCTCTCTCTCTCTCTCTCTCTCTCTCACTCACTCTCTCCTTCTGCTTGTGTTTTTTTCTTTTCCTTTAAGGTAGGATGTGTGTGTGTTTACTTTTATTGATTTGAAGAATGTGTGTACTGTTTTATAGTGTTATAAAGTTATTTGCTTCCCTAGGAAGGTGAATTTGATCCAAGGTCGTTACTAATGTGTATGTATGTGGAGGGGGGCAGCTCTTCTGAAATAAGCGTAGGGGTGCTTTCATTCTATTTCAATATTTATTTTTGGATTCTTAGATTTTAGTGTTGTGATTTGTCGTTTCAGTCTTAGACTGTTCGGGTATTCTTTATATTATGTATGTTTGGATAGAGGTGTATATTTAAAAATGTATAGAGTGATTTTTTTTTATATTTCTATTTATTTGTCTCCGCATATGGGTATGGCCAGACGCAGGATCGGTTTCTAATGTGAGAAAGATCTCGTCGCTAGAGGGGAGGGACCAATTAGAGGGGTATAGGTATGGGAGGAGGATGATAGAAGGGATGATATTTGTCTCAATCATGAGAAATTTCTCCTCAAATTACTGGAGGAAGAGGGAGGTGATGGAACAGATAAAATACTATGGCTCTAGGTGTTTCCTAGTGTTGTTGGTTTCGAGGTTAAGTAGGGTTGGTATTGTTCAGTGGGTTGTATTAGAGATAGGGGTGTTATGTATGTGTGTGGTTGTATACGCGCGTGCGTGTGTGTTTTAATGTGTCGTTTCTGTATGTGTATATGGATGTGCATGCGAGTGTGCATTGCATTTCATGTTTTTGTGTGTTGATATTAGGCTTTGTTTAGTTCAGGACTGAATCTTGTGATGAAGTTTTTTTTTTAAATAATTGTCTGTTTGGATGATTGCCATTACTTTGAAGCTGATTCCACTGCATGTGTTTACGTCTTTTGAAACATAGAGGTGTCTGTTATCTACAATTTTGATGTCGCTCTTATGTAAGTCCACTCTGTTGCTGAAATTTTTGGTGGCGCCTATGTAGGATTTGTTGCATGCTGTGCAACTTAGTGCATATACTACAATTCTGGATGTGTAATTAAGATCCTTTTTTATTTTGAATGTTTGCTTTTGGTGTTTGAATATGTATGTGTTTCCTTCTATTATTATGTCACATACTCCACATCGGGGTTTGTTGCATTTTGTAACCCCTTTTTAGTGTGAGAAACGAGTTTGGAGGAAAGTAGGATGTGTTTTAAGTTTTTGGGTTGGCGTTTGCTTTTATTATTTTTGTTGTTTTAAGTATGTTGTTTAGTTTGTCGTTCCGATTAAGGAGGATAAGGGTTTTTTTGTTATCTGTGTGAATAGTTCTGGGTTGTTTGTGTTGTGTGTGGAGACTGATGCTAACATTTGTACTTTGTTGTGTTCTTTTGAGATTCTTAGTTTGTCTATTGGAATGTTTTCAGCCAGTTCAATACCTTTCTGTATTAGTGGTAGTGGATATCTTCTTTTCCGCAGTTTTATTTATAGTTCATTCAGTCTAGTTGAACGGAGGTGTATGTTACTATGGTGCAGACTCTACGTGCTAGGGAGTAGGGTCTTGATTTTAGACAGTTTTTAGGGTGGTGGTTTTTAAGTGGGCGTATTGTTGAGTGTCTGTGCGTTTGTGAATTATGTCTGTGATTATGTTGTTGTTTTTTATTGTTACTAGGATGTCTAGGAAAGGGTTCTGTGGGGCTTCGTTCTAGCGTGAAGTTGAAGATTTTGTAGCACAGGGTGGAGTTCTCTGATATCCCCCATGTGGTTCTCCAGAGGATAAAGCAGTCGTCTAGGCATATTTTCCAAGATTTTATTAAGAGTGTTTTTATATTGTGCCCGTACTTTTGCTCTATCATTTCATATAGGGTATCTTCTAGGAAGGCGAGTGTAAGGGTGGCATATGTCGGTGCCATTTTAGTACCCATTGCTGTGCCTTGTATTTGGATGTTGTTGTCATTATTGAATTCGAAGGAGTTCTTATTGAGGATTTTGTCAATGCTATCAATCGCGAATTGTTTCATTGAATATGGGGTGGAAAGTCTGTGTATGTTTGTCAATCCAATATTTTCCTAGGTTTTGTGGGATATTTCTATATAGGCTGCTAACATCGAATGTGGCTAGTATTGTCGCATCGTTTACTGTGGGTGGTAGGGAGCTAAGAAATGTGTGTCTTGTCTTACAAAACTTCTGACTAGATTGGTGAAGGGCTGTAATAGTATATATATTAGGTTGCTACGTCTGCTTGTTGGGCATGATGGTCTTGCTACTATGGGTCTTAATGTGAGGTCGTTTTGGGTTGGGGTGCTTATGTACTCCGACTCTTGTATGTTGATGGCATGTCTTACCTGGTTAGATGTGTATATTTTGGGTAGCCCATAGAAGATGTTTGTTTTTGTTGTGAAGTTTGTACGGAAGTCTGTTTCTATTTTAGTTAATGTACTATTGTATGTTGTGCAGAGTTTTGTTATTTTAGATATGGTTGTGCCGTTTATGTTAGAGCTAATTGGTTTGTAATAATTTTCGTTCCTTAGTGATTCTTATATCTTTATTTTATAGAAGTTTTTATTCGTGATAACCACTGCACTACCTTTGTCGTCTTCCTTTATAACTAAGTTGTTATTGTATCGGATTTTTAAGTGGTTGATTTTGTTTCGTGCTAGATTACTGGTGGGTTTTTTTTCTTTTTGTTGGAGGTTCCAGAGTCTTTCAAAGAAAGTATTTAGTTCGTCTGTGTTATGTTTGTTGGGGAAGTATGCTGCTTTGTTTTTCACTAGAGAATCGTCTGTTGTGTTGTATCTGTCATTAAGTATATCTAGGAGTATAAATTTGCGTTCAAATTATTTAACTCTGTTATGTTACTTTTGGCAGTTGGTCAGAATTTGAGGCCTAGTTTTAGTACTTCAATTTCGTGCTTGTAAGAGTCTCTGTAGATAGGTTAATGACTTTGGATTTTTGGTTGCCTTGTCTAGTACTGTCATTGTGTGAGGGATTCCTAAGAAATGATTGTGAGGATCTTTAGTTTCGTTGTTCCGGTTGAGAGGTAGGTTGTGTCGTTTTGTTGAGATGTATGGGTCATGATGGTACCTGGGGGATGTGAATTGGTTGTGTATGAGTGTGGGGTATATTTGGGGTCGGTTTTGTACTGTGGGGTACTAGGGATGGGTGTTGTAAGAACTGTTTTGTGTTGGGTGGTATCTATAGGGGTGGTTTAGTTCCATTGGGTTGTTTCGGTGGGGGTTGTTAAGTAGGTGGATTTTTTGGTGGTTTGTGTGAGTAGGGTGGGGTGGGGTAAAAGATAGTGGGTTCTTGATTGAGTTGGGTGACATGGTTTGTAGTAACTATTTTCGTATTGTTGTGGGAGGTTGTATTTTTTAGTATTGTAATGTGGTGATGGGTTGTCGGTTGTTGATATGTTGTTTTTCTCGAGCATGTTTGCTAGTAGTATTAGTGTTTGAATGGTGCCTGTGTTCTTGTGTGGATGTGTGGTGTTCTTGAAGGGAGTTTTGGTTAAGCTTATTGGTAGGGATGGGTGTATGGTATGAGTATGTTCCGGTCGGTTCGTTGTGTGTGTTTGGGTCTGTTGTGTGGGTATGCACGTGAGTGATGTGTGTCTCGTTTCTTACCTTTGTTTCGAAATCTCTTCAGCTGTTGAAATCGGGTAGGAGTGTATTGTTTTTGGTAGGTTTGACTGGTCATGCTCGGTGCTTGTTCGTTTTATCTTTTTCTGGTAGATTTTTCAGCCAGGTTATCTTCCTTTCGATAATTCTTTTGGGTGTTTCCTTCTCCGCTCTGCATTCAGACTCCCAATGCCCAATGAGTAATTTTCTGGGTCTCCTTGGAGCATAGTTTTCTGATGTCGGTAATATTTCATCGTCGATTTTGGTGTAATACTCTATGAGGTGTATCTTTCTGTCCTCCTGTATGTCAATTTCAGCCTATAGTGTTGATATGTTTAGGGTTTTTTTCTGCTCCTACGTGTCTTGTGGTGTGACTTTTTCTCGGAATTAGTTTGGGATAAACTGCTTCTCCATGGTTAAAAATGTCCTGTATGTCAGAGCGTGTTGCTGCATTTGACTGCACGGTAGTAGGCCATTTTTTCTCTTTTTAATAAGAGTTTTCCATGTTTTGATTTTTGTTTTTTGTTTTCAGCGCTTCATTCCGGATTAGTGGTTCCTTTAAATGTTCTAGATGTTCTTGTTGTTTTTTAGGAGTTCTATAATTTCATCGATGTTGGTGGGATATCATGAGGATTATTCTGTCCATCTTTCCATTCAGTTTTAGAATGTAATCCTCGAGATGTTTTTTTTTCATGTTGGGTGTTGTTTGGGATTCTGGTGTGTCCTCTACAGGCGTTTTACGTGTTGGTGGCATTCTGTCGTTGTAGTTAGATATATTTATATAAAATGGGTTAAGACATTCCAAAGAAAGAAATATGTATATATAAATAAGGGGTAGGGAGTTAGAAAGAATTCAATGATCCTAATTATGATATAATAAAATTAATTATTTTTATGTAAATTATAAAATTATTAATTCCATCTACTAACTTACTTACTAATGAATTTTTATTCAAACAATTTTCACTACATAATTATATGCAAATAATAGGGGGGAAATAAGTTCAATCCAACGACTGCCAACCTTTTCTTAATCAACAATAAACAACAACATATGCAAATAATAAATAAAATATTTATCAATATTCAAATGTTATTTTTAACTGCAATATTTTAAGTCTAAAAAATTCTTACTTCTTACTTTACTAGAATATCTTGTTCTTTACTTTTCCAGGTTGAATTGCTTGTCCTTTACTTTTCCAGGTTTAATAAAATCTTAAGAATATTACTTTTCATGCGCGCATTTTTCCATATAATATATATATATATATATATATGTATAAACATATATATATATGTGTGCGTGTGTGTATAAACATATATATATATATATACAAATATATATATATATATATATATATATATATATATATATATATACACTTCCTATTCACGTCCAGCTCACTTGGTAATTAATTTTGCTATCTACTTCCTTAACTTTAATATAGATCTCTGTGTATAGAAACTAATGGAACACAGTCAAGGTTTCGTGCAATGACGCAATAACTTGTCAGATATCATTGCCAGCTGCGTTTGTCAATATACTCGTTGGGTTTTTGTTCGATCCTGAGCTCGTATAGATGCCGGTCTGTGGACACTGGAAATGTGTTATACAGCGAAACAATAGTTTGTTGACGACAACACACACACACGCACACACACATACACACACAAACACACACACACATATATACATATATATATATATATATAGAGAGAGAGAGAGAGAGAAAGAGGAACGAAGTAAGAGACACAGAGGTGCCCGCTAGAACGCCATTTCTAAGAGTATATCTTGCTATTCGAAATGATTCCTGACTATGTCGTCGCAAAATAAGGGTTATCTGTTCGCTCGTGTATTCGTGAGATATGTTTAGTAGATGGATTTGCAAATGTGCTTCATAATTTTACTTTAAAAACATATGTTATTTTATTTTGGAATTATCACTTAAGAAATGCATGCGGGTTTTATTATAGATCTCTAGCAGTTCATAACTCTAGGTCCTTATGTAATATATATATATATATATATATATATATATATATATATATATATATATATATATATATATATTTATGTGCATTATATCTCACCGAGTTGCCTCCCTTCCACCCTTGATTGAATAGTCATCTCCCTTGATTCACAGACGCAACAAGTATTTTAAACACCAACTGATTTATTTTAACGTTCTCCTAACGTCATTTTTTGTTCTGTATTTCACGGTATCTCGTGCCAAACTCTGTAGCTGCTTTTCCAATTTTGAACACTCTTCCGCTGTCTTCTCTTGAAAAAGGACTAATAGGTCTGAAATATATTGAGATTTAGAACACCATTGAATACAACAGAAAAAAAATTACTGTTGTTTAGAGTTAAAATTTGTGTGAAAATGAAAAAAAAACAAACAACAAAAAAAAGAAATTTATTTCTTTTGTTTTCATTTAATTTTACTCTACAGTTGTGCGCAAAAGTAGTCGACCCCTACCAAAATTATCTTATTTCTTTGAATGGATACTTCAATAATCTTCAAAACCTACTTTAATGACTAAGTTCGAATAAACTGTATAGTTTTCAACAAAAAAATAATAAAAAGTAATTAGTGCTTGATAATATAAATAAATTTATTTACAAAAATAAAAAATATGGATGTTGCAAAAGTATTCGACCCCTTTTCATTAATACTTGGTTGAAGCTCCTTTGACCTTGATTACTGCAAGTAAACGTTTCCTATAAGATCTAACGAGACTTCTACATCGGTCCACTGGAATTTTAAGCCACTCTTCTTTGACAGTACTGTTTTAATTCAATCAAATTAGATGGTGTTCTTTTATGTATCGCAATTTTTAAATCATGCCATAAGTGCTCAATCGGATTTAGGTCTGGAGACTGGGAAGACCATTTTAGAACTTTCACCTTATTATTCTTAAACCATTTTCACCTTATTATTCTTTAACCATGCCTTAGTGCTCTTTGAAGTGGTTTTAGGATCGTTGTCCTGTTGAAAGGTATACCTCCTTCCATGCACCAACTGGTTCGCAGACGGAACAAGATTTTCTTTCAGTATGGACTGATATTTTACTGAATCCATTCTTCCATCGATTATGGTTAATCTTCCAGTTCCATTTATACTGAAAAAGCCCCACACCATGATTGATCCACCTCCATGCTTAACGGTTGGAACAGTATTCTTCACATTATGAGCAGTATTTTCTTTTCCCCAAACATAGCGTTGCTGGTTGCGTCCAAATAGTTCCACTTTCGTTTCGTCTGACCAAATTATATTATTCCAATAATCAATAGGCATTTCTAGGAACTTTTTGCAAAATTTAATCGAGCCTTTTGATGAGCTTTGGAAAGTAAGAGCTTCCTTCTGGCAATACGTCCATGCAATCCGGCACGATTTAATGCCCTACGAATAGTTGGCAAGTGTACATCTGAGCCAGCATTCTTCAAATCGTTCTGCACGTCCTTTAGGTTAGATTTAGAGTCTATTGAAACTTGTCTAACAATTGTCCTAGCCCCACGTGTCGTAATTTTTCTTGGACGACCGGATCTTGGAAGACTTGATACAATCCCTTTTACTTTCCATTTTTTGATAATGGCCATAATAGAAAAATGTTTGGAAATTTGTTTATAACCTTCTCCAGACTGGTAGGTATCGATTACTTTCTTTTTAATGTCTTCAGAGTACTCTTTGTTCTTTGTCATAGTTGCAGATTTGTTGACGGTGAAAAATATTTTTTTTTACTTGAAACAATTATTCAATCATTCAATATGGCATTGAAGTTCAATTTGAACTGATTTTAGATTCAGTAGAGTCATAAATATTATTTATAGGAACTAAATACAAGGTCAGACTAAAATAATAAACTTCATGACGTTTTTATTTAAACTTTAAATTAAAGGGGTCGAATATTTTTGCAACATCCATATTTATATTTTTTGTAAATAAATTGATATATATTATTAATCTCGAATTACTTTTCCTCATTTAATGTTGAAAAATATACAATTTATTCATAATTAGCCGTTAAAAGGGGTTATGAAGATTTTTGAAGTATAGATTCAACGAAACAAGAAAATTTAGACAGGGGTCGATATTTTGCGCACAACTGTATATAAAAAAAGCTCGCATTATTCTTGGCTTTTAATTTTACCTTATAATTTTCTTCAACAATGCTTCAAGCAAACTACACTCACTTATTTTTATGTATGTATATATATATACATATATATATATACATATATATAGATAGATATATTATTTTTAAACAAATTTTCATCGATTTAACGTTTCTTTCCAACAGCAAAAAATACGCAATTCATTTCATTACGTGTACTAAATGTTTAGAAACTGAAATAAATTTGTTAAACGGGAAAATAATATTATTAATGGTTTTCATAATGATAATAATAATAGATAAAAACAAAAAGAATAATAGATAAATATAATAAAGTATAAATAACGATGTTGATTTTTTTTAATAATAATAATTATAATGCTAATTATATTATTATACCTATTTACTTGACTCCTCACAAGGGCCATGGAAGACATATTGTCGTTTTTTTTTAATGTGGAGGAAATTTCGCTCCCCCCAAAAATGGCTCACTAGATAGGAACAGAATAAATCTAAAAATTAAATAAAATCTGACTCGGTCATGAAGGAATTAACCGTCACTGACCGATGAGAAAAAAGATTAATTAGAGCATCAGAGCAGATACATCAATGTGATATTTGCCCGAAAACCACTCTGTGAGTATTAAAAATGAGAATACTTATACTACTACTACTACTACTACTACTACTACTACTACTACTACTAATAATAATAATAATAATAATAATAATAATAATAATATGACAGCATGTTATATAAATAGACAATTGCATCAGCAGTGAAATATCTTAGAAGGATCCTATCATTTCTGAAGCGTCCTTGGCAACAGGCTAGTGTACCTGCACCATTTCAGATCAAGAGTAAAGGTCAATTCCAGAAGGTTTCAAAACATGAAGCCTCCCCAAGACGAGAGCCATCCATTTCAATTGATGCCAGATAGGGATCACAGCGTTGATGATATAAAGATAGAAGCGTGGTTTTAGATGCATTAAAAGTAACCAGCCATCTCTTCCCATGCTGTATCATGCGCTCAATATCTGAAAGGAGAGAATCAGAGAGAGCTTTGTTATTTACGGCCTTTGATGTGCTAGCATATATGGTCGTATTGTCAGCATAGATGTCAACGAATGATTTAAGTATGTGTTTTGCGAGATCATTGATGTAGATTAGGAAGACAGTTGGGTCTAGGATGGACCCCTGAGTGACTCCAGCATGTATACTGTGAGCCTCTGATTTATACCCATCAACCGCTACTCCCATGAGCCTATCAGAGAGAACCGATCTAATAATTGAGAAAAAAATTTCCAGTTATACCGTAGCTGGAAATCTTATGAAGTAGGTCTTTATGCTATACCTTATGAAAGGCCGTTGATATGTCAAGAGCAATGAGACGAGAATTGAAGCCGTTTTCGAGATATTGAGTAATCCTCTTGGATATAACCGTTAGCACATCTGCTGTACATCTAGAAGAACGGAAACCATATTGCATGTCACCGTGAAGGTTATTTCTGCTGACTTGGTTGGCTACTTCTTTATTTTATATGGATTACAACAACTTAATCATGACACACAGGAAATTATTTGGTTTGTACTGAGAATTCTTAAACCAATGGCATACTGATGAGGTATTCCAGTGTGTAGGGAAACACTTCCAATTAAGGCAACACTTAAACAGTTTTGTAAGTATGAGGGAAATTTCTGGTTGAAGCTTTTTCAACACTATAATCGGAATGCCATCGGGGTCAGTTGCTTTACTGGAATCCAGGTTCTTAGCTTTGTGACCTCACGCACAGATATTAGTATGTTCGATAGCGTGTTACCTGTTATAGGAGGAAATACGGCGAGTTGATGGCCTTCGTCGCATAGGGTAAAATGAGCTGCAAAGTGCTTGGCAAATAGTTTGACTTTGTCTGATGCTGACGAGATGACCTCAGGTCCATTGATGATGGTTGAAATAGAACGCACGCTTATGTTTAGTATCCTTTTTCGCTAAAATCCCAAAATGACGGGAATCAATACGCTGCTCAGCTACTTTGAATTTAACGGACTGAGCATATAGCTCTCTTGCATTTTTTATTACTGGTTTACAGTGGTTGCTGGCAGTGCTGAAAGCAGCTTTCGTCTCAGTACATCTATTACGTTGGTAGCTATGGGAAAAAGTAATTTTTGTGCGCGATGACAGCAGCACATTCTGGGGAGAACCATAGCTGATTATGAGTTTTTTTTTAGGAATGTTTTGGATGGTATGAATGGGTCTATGCCTACAATTATCCATTCCGTCATGTCCGATAATATAGACGACACATCATTTTTAAACAGTGAATGCAGAGGCAGATCAGATATACATCTGAATACAAATTGATGAACCCATCGAAGCAAGAAGACCGGATGTCGAAATAATACACAACAAAGATAAGTCCTGCGAAATCGTAGACTTTGCTGTTCCAGCTTACCACAGAATAATTATCAAATAATAGAGGATACCGTAACAAATTGACAGAGCTAGCACGAGAGCTGAAAGGGATATGGAAGATGGTGAAAATCAAAATAATACATATATTAGCAGGAGCACTATGAACAGTCCACGAAAAATTGGATGAGAAATGGGAAAAATTTTGAAGCAAACAAATGACTCGAAAAATACAACGAAAACAATATCAGCGAACACGCTTGAATGTGAAATAATTCACAATATATGTACAAGGAAAATGGGGGAAAATTCCATAAATACTTATTAAAGAAAAATAAGATATGTTTTTACCACGGCTGCCGAGAACAAATTGTAATTTTTACTTTACATATATATATATATATATATATATATATATATATATATATATATATATATATATATATATATATATAACTACTTAATTTATTCATATAAAATTAATATACGAAAGTATAAATTTATGCGTAAACTTTAAGTATTTACTTCAAAAGTTCTATGAATATATTAATATATATATATATATAACTATGTATATATTAATATATATATAACTATGTATATATATATATATATATATATATATATATATATATATATATATATAACATGTTAGTGCGTGTACATTCCAACATTGTAGTCGCTTATTAATTATTAGAATTTTATTTAAATTAGGGTTTTCTATTTTAAATCTTATATTTAGAGATTAGATGTTGACGATGAAATGTAAGAATAAATGCATTTTTGTCCAACAGTTTATTTGCTGTATACATTCAGTAATCTCTATCGTAATAAAAATGTACACAATACTTTATAAACTCTATTGGAGAAGTATGTTTTGTTGTGTATTTTGTCCGACGTTTTTAATGAGAAACGGTCAGAAATTGGTTATTATCTCTTGCACAGAAATCAGAGATTGGACTCCAAGAACAGTTTAGATTGTTGTAGTAACACTGATTTTTGATGACTCGTTTTCCATTCGTCGATATCGGCATTGGACGTCTTCATGATGCATCAATTTTTGTTTTTCTTTAACTCGAGTTTATACTCTTCGAGTGATTTCTGTTTTCTTTCCTGTATATCGCATATCCATTCTTTTTTTCTTCAACATCGTATCGATATTTGTCAGAATGAAACACTTAGTAGGAAACACGGACGTCTGTTATTAAATTAATTATAAGGCACTTGGTTTTGGAAAGTGTAAAACCACCTGCTAATAAAATCGTTAGAAATTTCGCACTATTTTATAACGCCAGTGAATAACATTCCCCGTAATAGTATAATGGGAAGGGGAATCGATAGGAGTGAAGTGAGAACAGAAGATCAGACATAAAGCGGCCCAGACAATAGATTGATTGATCGGAATCGATTTGCCATTACATGGGTAAAGGGCAGGTTTGGTTGACTTTTTAAAATTCATGCAGTTCACAGGTTTGGACTCGTAAATTTATCGAAGCAAATAGAAAAATAAACTAATTCCAAATTTCGTTTCTTGCGAATCAATTTATTTAAGAGAGATATAGACTCACACATTGCAATCATTTATACCAGAATGTTCTATAGTGCATTTTATGCAAAATGC
Source organism: Euprymna scolopes (assembly GCF_053919585.1). Lineage (NCBI taxonomy): Eukaryota > Metazoa > Mollusca > Cephalopoda > Sepiida > Sepiolidae > Euprymna > Euprymna scolopes. Next base: position 120,588,759 of record NC_136493.1, on the reverse strand, counting down.
ATTTAACAAAAGTAACTATGCATATAGGTACATATTAAGAATAACATAAACAAATGTGGCTTCTATTAATATTTTTATTTGATAGCAATAAATATTTCGAAATGAACAGCAGTATTACACAAACACAAATGTACACAGACACCCACCCATATATATATATATATATATATATATATATATATATATATATATATATATACATCTGTGCATTGATATATACATATATATGTGTATGTATATGTGTATATATATATATATATATATATATATATATATATACATTTATATCAGAATACTTACGTCATTAGTCGTATAGACAATTGAATCCGGTGCTATCAAGTCTTAACACATATGTTTCGGATGTAATATTTTCATATAAACCAATATCCACATAAAAATGAATATATTAATATACTAGATAGAGTTAAATAATATTTACTCTTTGTTTATATAATTTATTTTTCATAAAAAATATAACAAATATTTATTATTTGAACAAAGAATAACATTCAGAGTAACTTCAGTAACTCGTGTATTTTCGATGCATGGCCATCTCTTTAAAGGAAAAAAAACATAAGAAATATTGAATTAGTTTTGAAAGTACTATTCATCACGTAAATAAAATATATATATATATATTTACACATCCCTACTTTATTTCAACTTTTATTTTCTTTATATATGTGCCTTAATTAGATGTAGTATAGAATGTATATTTTATGTATGTGTTGAATAGCGAAATTATTCATGACTAGATTAAATATTTTCCTAATATCTTTTCTGCCGAGAAGCTTAAATTACGTGGAAACTCTTTGAGAACAGGAGATGCCTTTAAATTGTATATTTTGTTCAAATTATTGTTTTTTTTTGTTTTGCTTAAATTATATTTTTCTTAATAAAATTAAAATCTATAAATTATATATATATATATATATATATATATATATATATATATATATATATATAGTAATTTATAAAATATATATATGGCGATTAAGCTACACTGAATATTCGGCGTTTCATCCACTCTAGGATCCATCAGGCTTATGCTAAGACTGAGGAATCCTAGAGTGGATGAAACACCGAATTTTCAGTGTAGCTTTATACCCATATATATTATATAAATTACTAACTAGCTCTACCCACGTATTGAGAATTTTTGAAGTAAATACTTAAAGTTTACGCATAAATCTATACTTTCGTATAAATTTATGTGATTAAATAAAGTATATATATATATATATATATATATATATATGTAGCTCTGCAATATTATTTACACTTACCATATCAACAGCAATTGTAACACAAACTAGTTTTATTTTGAGGTAAACAGATTGAAAAATAGTAATTTATCGTTAATAAAATCTAAATTTGATGTCAACGTGTACTTAAAGTTTATTTTTTCCTGCATTATATGCCCTTCATTTAAACACAGACGACTAAGGTTTGTGATATTTAATTTATATGTAAACAAGGATAATGACATTTGAATATTCTAAATAGGCAAACCCTTATAACGTTCTCTCTTGACACCACGTTGACAACACAATAGACGGAAACAATTTCATGTATAAATTAAATCAATCTATTTAATAAGTGAATACAACGTGAATGGGCATTTTACATTTGCTACTATGCAGTTAGAAAGTTGATTGTTACGGGTTTACTATGTTATTTCAATGATACTGTGAAGATTTATGAGTTTTTTTTCCTCCCAGGCTCTCCGTTGCCATCCTTTATAAGAGCTTAATGTATTGTGTACCCCTGTAAGCGTCTCTAACAAAATCATTTCGGAATTAACAATTAGTATAATTTACAGGCCAATCACTTCAATCCTACTTTCTCAGTTTTGCGTAACATCATATTTATGCTATCGGAAAATGAATATCTTATCCTAAATCTGGGATATAAATATACTATAATCAATGGTAAAATTCTAAAGTGATTTAATTGAAAAATACGTAGTAAACAGTATGCTGTGATTTCCTACATGTAAATAGTATCCTATCCTACGCTCACTTGTTTCGCTAGACATGAGCCATAATAATGTCAAAATAATTGTCAACACGATTAAGCAAAATAAGTCAATTACGAAGTGTTCCTTGAGTAATAATTTAATTGTCTTATTCAATTGTTATGTTACGAATGTAAAAAAAAAGTTATAAAAGACAATTAAGATGGAGAAAAAAAAGTCAAATGCGCCCTCCCCGTATATATAAGGCCAAATACAAATCTAAATACATTTACAGTCTTGTCTGGTTCGTATAATTTTTAGTTAATTTAATTAGCACCTGCCATAATTGAATCGGTGTGGAATATATACAAATACCACTTAGTAGATCGCAAAATCGATAGACCCATTAGTTCCACAATCGTCACATTTCTAAAGCACACACCCGCACAGGAACACAAGTATATATGTATATATATATATATATATATATATATATATATATATATATATATATATATATATATATATATATATATATATATATATATATGGGGTGAGGGTGCATTGCTACATTGCAATAACATTACTATAATTTAACGTGTAACCAATAACTTGCCGCGGTTCCGATCTGTCGCCGAGCTCTATTGTCGCTAGTAATTCACCGTTACTGTGCTTAACCGCTATATGATGTTTCGCCTTAGCTCGCCGGCAAAAATGATTGCTTATTGATCCCAAAAATCCAGAAGTAAAAGTCATGGAATGAAAGACACAAAAAGACCGCGAGAGAGAGAGAGAGAGAGAGAGAGAGAGAGAGATAGAGAGAACGAATGTGCAAGTTAAACATAGAGAATGAAAGAGTGAATAAGAGATTAAGTTAGAATATAATTACATTGGCAGCAGACACAACATATATATATATATATACATATATATATATATATACATGTATATATACATATATATATGTTATATATATATTATATATATATATATATATATATATATATATATATATATATATACTTGATGACAATATTCTGTTTACTAATTCTGTGTATGTTTATGGAGGTAGTAAACTGTCCGACTGAAATGGCATTCTGGGTTTAAAAATAAAATCATTACGAATATAAATCATTATGAATAGAAATAAGAAACAATAATAATAATTAATTATTTAAAACCAAATACTTATAAAATTACATTATTATTATTTTCAATTTTCGAAGCGTTTCTCTAAATTTGTTTTTAATATAATTAATTTGGCTATTTGTATATTTCTGAATTGATTATTAAAAATTACAACTGATAAAGGTTATTTTATAATTATTGAAATAATAAATACTTGTACATTTATTTTTTTTTAATTTTTTTTGTCTAATTAAATAAATGAATTATTCAACACTACTTTTTTAGATGTTTCAAATATTTGTATAGAAATTTTACTTTTTTTTTACTATTTGGCATAGTTATCTAAATAATTGTCTAACATTTGCATAATCTACTGTTGATTTATCCACAATGATATTTTTATGGAGCTTTATAGAAAGAATAGATTATACTCTATAGAAAATATTAAATGATTAGATTTTAGAAAATACCTATCAGTAAATATATATATTTTTTAATGTATGATTCTATTTTTGAAAACAAACATCCTTAATAAACAAAACACTCATTGTTTATCGTATCTACTAATCAAATAAATAAAACAAAATATTTTGAACCTCAAGAATTTCCAGAGTTGTCGAATTTCACACTATCGAGTAATCGATTATAGTGAATATAAATACAAATATATTGCACGTATATAATGATGTTGCACTTTAAGAAAATCCAGGGAAAAGATTTGATAGAGAAAAGGAATTTGTTAACATTGGACTTGAAGACATCCAAGTTGTAGTCCGGAGGGAAGCAGGCAGACGGAACAGAGTTACACAGGCGTGCAGTTATAAGAAAGAAGCTTTGTTCATGAAATCCGCGTTTTGATTTAGGCACAGATATAGAGTGGGGGGAATTTTTCACAGTGGATTCAGCTAGACGGGTGTTTTTCGTGAAAAATTGGCAAGGGGGGACCAGGGATTTGAGTTCAGACGAGCACCTGCCATGAAAATAACGATAAAACAAGGATAGGCTCGCAACGTCTCTTCTGTGGGAGAGGGGTTGCAGTGTAGAGAAAAGGGCATCCCCCACTAAGCCACGAAGTCTATTTTTACTCTGTCAAGGCATGATAGGCTGTTTTTGGCAGCTCCTGCCCAGATATGGCAACAGTATTCCATCCTTGGACGTACTTGGCTTTTATATAGATAGAAAATTGCATCAGTAGTGAGATATCTTCTGGAGCGGTAGAAGGATCCCGCCATCTTTCCAGCGACCTTGGCAACAGACTTGATGTACGTGTTCCATTTCAGATCAGGAGTAAAGGTCAAACCCAGACGCTTGTCAAAACACGGGGCCTCACCCAGACGAGAGCCATCCATTAAAATTGATGCCAGCTGGGGATCAGAGCGTTGATGATGTAAGGATAGGAGTTTGGTTTTGGATGCATTAAAGGTAACTAGCCACATCTTCCCCCACTGAACCACGCGCTCGAGATCAGAGGAGAGAGAATCAGAGAGAACTTTGTCATTTACAGCCTTTGATGTGTTGCCGTAGATGGTCGTGTCATCAGCATAGATGTCAATGAATGATTTAAGTATGTGTTTAGGGAGTTCATTGATGTAGATCAGGAAGAGAGTTGGGCCCAGGATTGACCCCTGAGGGACTCCAGCATTTATATTGCAGGCCTCCGATTTTTGTCCATCTACCACTACTCTTATGAGCCTATCGGAGAAATAATTTAATGATTGAGAAAACATTTCCAGTTATACCGTAGCTGGAAATCTTGTGAAGTAGACCCTTATGCCATACCTTGTGTAATGCCTTTGATATCTCAAGAGCAATTGCCCTAGAAAGGAAGCCTTTGTCAGGAGATTCACAAATCCTGTGGGATATAACCGTCAGCACATCTGCGGTAGATCTTGCAGAGCAGAAACCATATTGTGTGTCACTAAGAAGGTTATTCCTGCTGAGGTGGTTGACTATTTCTCTATTTAATATGGCTTCCAGCAACTTACTCATAACACAGAGAAGACTTATTGGTCTGTACTGAGAGGAGGATGACTTATCACCTGAATTCTTAAATACAGGGCAAACTGATGAGGTCTTCCAGGGGGTCGGAAAGCATTTCTCCTTAAGGCAGCGCTTAAGTAGTTTCGTAAGTATGAGAGCAAGTTCTGGTTGTAGCTTTTTTAACACTATAATTGGGATGCCATTAGGGCCAGTTGCTTTACTGGAATCTAGGTTCTTTATTAGCTTGGCGACCTCATGCAGGGAACGTAAAATGAAATATAAACAATGAAAGTATGTTTACAATCAAAAATAAATTATAAAGTAAAGAATAAAAAGTGTACAACACAATACTGGAAAGAAAGAAAAATAGTTAAAACATATCTTTATAACAAAAACACAGAATAAGATAAAAAATGGAAAACTGGAAATGAAAATATTGTTTCTTCTAAAAATTAAAACACGGTATTATTCGATTTTATAAATATAGAAAAATCGTGAAAAGAACAAACACGAAAAATTATAATAACAAGTTTTATTAAAATTAATTAGATTGTATATTATTGAGGAATATTTTTTAAATCATTTTTCATAAAGCATGTTATATTCCTAGATTGTAATAATCGTAATTATATATGGAAAACAACATTCATTATGATATAGGTAAATACATAAAAAAATAATTAAAATAGCTTAACACAATTATTGCACTGCCCAGTTCTGGTTTTGGCATTTGAAATTTTACGCTTAAAAACTGTTTCAAAACCTGTTTATGATTTTTCTAAAAATGGTGATCGCAAGTAAGTAAAATACCTAATGGGGAGAACATTTGCGTCATTATTTTACGAATGAAAATTATATGCTTTCAACAAATAACATTAAATAAGTTATGAAAAATTTACAAATGTGTTTGGAATATCTTGAATCTGCTTATATTAAGTGATCGAATATTGAAATTATAAGAATATTATGAAAACCTATCATATTATTGTGAGAGAATACGAACTAAAATGATCGAAGTAAATAAATACTTACACAAATGAGCAAGGCCTTCTATATATATAAAAGTTAATTCGCTTTTTGTGTATGCCCAAGAAAAAACTTTTTTCAGAGAAGCGGTCGGTCGCCTAACAACTTTTTAAACTTTTTATATCACATGTGAATCGTAATATCTCAGAGTTAAGAACGAAGCACGCCTGTCTATTTAATTTGCTCGACTTTGGGAAGAGTAATATTCAACAGTTTTCGCTCCCAGCATGTAGGTTAGACCTTTATCTATAATGTTTCACCCTACCCCCCAAAGCATTCCCGCACTATATGAAATGCTGCGCCGCAGTCAAAAGTTGAACTCATTAAGTCATTAAAACGTTCACCTGCTAATTTAAGTAATTAAATAAATTCAAACGTTTTTTCAGTTAGCATCTCGCGGTGGCGCAATGATTAACGTCGCACGTTTTTTTTTCACACGTTAATTTACAAATTTGCCCGAAGGGTTCGGGTTCGATCCCCATACTTACCTACCAAAACATTTTTTACCCCCCCCGCCCGAGTTTTGATTAACCCAAAACCCCACACACCTCCAAACACCCGGCAACGTGATATAAATCGAGGATGCCCAAATAAAAATATAGATATCACCTTATCGAAAGTAGACGAACACATCAAATTTATTAGGGCCCGTATACTGGCAATGCTATTGGAAGTATATCTCCCCCCTACCTGTAAAACACAATTTAGTATGGTAGCTAGCTGGATCAACTGCCCGCCCATGATAATGTAATGCATATTTGGTAGTTTACACATTGTATATATTTGCCGGCCCATCTATTAAAATTTAATAAAATTGATACATTTTTTTTTGTAACATGCGTAATCGAATATAATTCACTGTAAATTAACCGGAAGTAAAAAAAAATAAACGATAAAACAGTGAATAAAATACTAACACAATACATTAAGTTCATATCAATGTAATATATATATATATATATATATATATATATATATATATATATATATATATATATATATATATATATATATATTACATATCCATCACACTTATCAAGGTCCAGGAGATACTTGAGGGCAAGGGTAAAAGTGTGCAGTTGTCAATTGTGAAATAAAGTAATTGTCATTAATTGTTCAGTATTGTATTTTTACTTTAAGGGAACGGGTTATCAAGAACTTGTTTACATTGTACTTGAAGGCAACCATATTGTGGTCAGCTGGAAAGCAGATAAACTGAACTCAGTTCCACAGGCGTGCAGTTATGGGAAAGAAGCTTTGTTCATGGAATCTACGTTTAGGTTTGGGCACAGATAAAGAGTTGGGTGAAATATCGATAGTGTTTCAGCTAGACGAGGGTTTCCTGTGAAAGTATGGCGAGGGAGGCATAGATTAAAGCTCATTCGACTACTTGCCAGGAAAATTACGATAAAGCAAATTCAAACTTGCTTCATCTTTCTGTATACAGCCATCCGCTGGTCACTGAGTTGTGACCGACAGACGTGTTATAGTAAATGTCTTAAAGCGGTCTCGCGAAGATATTAAGATGGGCGTCATTAGGATCTATAAGAAGAAAAGTATACCGATATATTGGATGTGCTGTGTGGCTCCTTCTTCTCTCAGGATACGTCTTGACAACTTAATCCTTGGTGGCGTTCTGACTGGAATTTTCTTTCTTCGTTGTTTCAATGAGGGCGTTTATGAAGGCGTTTATGGCAGACACAAGAAAGACGACACGCGACACAATTATGTCCCGAAAAATAGTGCCACATCTGTGAGAAAGAAGTTGCAGGAAAGAAAAGAGCGCATCTCCTATGAGGCTAGGACATATATTTTGAACACAATCAAGGCAGGATAAGCCTTTCTCGAAGCTCTTTCCCAGATGTGGCAACAGTACTGAACTCTTGGACGAACTTACCTCTTATGTTGATAGAGAATTGCATCAACAGTTAGATATCAACTGGATCGATAGAAGTCTCCCACAATTTTTCAAGCAGCTTTTGCAACAGATTTGATGTACGTGTATCATTTCAGATCGGAAGTAAATGTCAAGCCCAGAAACTTGTCAAAACATGAGACCACCCCAAGACGAGAGCCATTCATTTCAATTGAGGCCAGATTGGGACCAAAGCCTTGATGATGTAAAGGTAGAGGCTTGGTTTTAGATGCATTAAAAGTAACCAGCCACTCCTCCCCCATTGTACCACGCACTAAAGATCAGAGGAGAGAATCGAAGACAACTTGATCGTTTACGGTCTTAGATGTGCTAACATAGCTGGTAGTGTCATCAGCATAACTGTCTACGAATGATGTAAGGATGTTATTTGTAAATCAATGATGTAAACCATGAACAGAGTTGGGTCTAGTATGGAACCGTTAGCGACTCCAGCATTAATAATGTGAGCTTCTGATTTCGGCCGTTCAACTACTACTCTTATGGACCTACCAGAGAGAAATGATTTGATACTTTAGACGACATTGCCAGCTATATCATAGTTGGAGATCTTGTGAAGTAAACCTTTCGCCATACCCTATCAAAGGCTTTTTATATGCCAAGAGCAATATGTCTAGAATTATTACATGCGTCGAGAGGTTCGCGTATCCTATGAGATATAACTGTAGGAACATCTGCTTTAGATATATCAGAACGGAAACCATATTGTATGCCACTAAGCAGGTTATTTTTGCTGAGATTGTTTGCTACTTCTCTATTTAACACAGATTCAAACACTTTACTCGTGACGCATGGAAGACTTATTTGCCTGTAGGGATAGGGAGATGACCGGTCAGCTGAATTCTTTAATACAGGGCAAACTGATGAGATTTTCCAGGGTGATGGAAAACACATGTCCTTAAGATAATGTTTAAACAGTTTTGTAAATATGGGCGCTAATTCCGGTCGAAGTGTTTTTTAGTACTATATTTGGAATATCGTCAGAGCCGGCTGCTTTACTGGAATCAAGGTTTTAGATTAGTTTGGCCACAGCATATACAGATATTTGTATATCACATAACGTGTTTTATGATACAGGAAGAAATAATGGGGTTAGTTGTCTTTGTCGGAAAGCGGAGAAGTAGCTGAAAAGTTCTTGGCAATGAATTTGGCTTTGTCTGATGCTGATGAGATTACCTCAGGACCATTTTTAATACTTGAGAGAGAGAGAGAGCACACGTATCTCTTCAGGATTTTCTTTGCTATTTGCAAAAATCGGGGGGAACCAAGCCACTCTCAGCTACTTATGATTTAACGGACTAAGCGTACACCTCTCTTGCGTTCTTTATTACTTTCTTACCATGGTTGCTGGCATATACATAGAAATTAGTATGTTGCGCATTAGTATTTATTTTAGTTAGGTTACGCATTCACAAGAGATGTATTTCCTTGTTAATATTTTCTTAAGAATGTATTACTCTTTTCAGTCAATGTCCAGTCGTTGTCCAACATACACGGATTGCTTTTTTTTGTTTTTTTTCCGGAGGTCGTTGTTTGAATGTGGAGGTTGGAAAATAAAAAGAAACAAAAACACCTTAACATCCCCATATTGAGAACTGCCTTCGCAATAAACACGGTTGCAGCCTGTGCAACATGTGAACTATGTTCGAAATAGTAATTACTTCTTAATACAATAACAAGAGAATGTCTTTTATATGCTAAATTCGTATCTGGAATTCAAAAATGTAAAAATAAAGATTAAAACAAAAGTGTAACTCCATCTATCCTACATATACAATTTCACATCCATATAAATGTAAAATGTTGTGGTACTATTTATTAATAGCAAGAATACTCGGCGTGGCTGGGATCGTATGAGACAATGACAAACTTTTAAACGTACCTGTTATTCTTAAAATAGAGGATGCTTTAATGTCTATGTATCCTTTGGCATTTTGAGCTAAAGAAAAATTTACCTACCATAGGACGGGTATTAAATACCGTACGTATGGAATAATTGTACCTTCCCTACGACAGGAAATTGACAGCACTTATCTGGAAAAATGCCTTACCTTTGGCGTGGTATGCACAACACATATTTAAAATTATTTACATAATTTTCGGCTGTGTTAAATTTTCCGTATTTCACAGGTAAGAGTTTGTTTTTGCATCAGAATGCTATATTGAAGCAATACCGGGTGTTTTTATATAAATGTTACACTACTCGAATATATTACGTGATTTTCGATTTTGATAACTAAGGATGTAACATATAATAATTTATTTGTTTTTCATATGGGCACTTCACTATATAAGTACGTTATTTCATGGGTAGGATACTGTAGAAGTGCATTTTTTTGTAATTTAAAAATAAAAAGAACTCGATGTTTTAAGTAATTTTCTGTTGTGCCAAATTGTATGTGCATCTAGAGTGAGAAATGTTTATTTTTTTCATCTGGGTGCTATAGTGAAGACGAACTTTATTTCTCATTTAAAATTCATGTTATTTGAATATATAACGTGATTTTCGGAGTAAATAACTGTTATGCCCGTCACTTGTAGGGTTTTTATTGTTTGTCATATTAGTACTATACTGAACAATGCCTTATTTCTTGGGTGGGATAATATACAAGTATCTCATTTCTGGTATATAGATCAAACCACTCGATGACTTTACATATTTTTTATCTTGTGCGAACTTTTCCGTAGGTCATAGGTGAAAGTTTGTTTTTATATTAGAGTGCTATATTAAAGAAGAACATCATATTTTATGTCATACTACTCCAATATATTAAATAATTTTCGCTTTGGATTACTTTTATGTACGTCACAGGTAAAATTTCCTTTGTTTTTCATATGGACACTATACTGTACAAGTACCTTATTTCTGGGGTAGGATACTGTACAAGTACCCTTTTTCTAATTTTAAATTGAAAACTCGGTAAGTTTATGTAATTTTCTGTTGTGCTAAATTTTCTGTGCGCTAGGGTGAGAATTCGTTATTTTATCTGGTTGCTATAGTGAAGAAGCACATTATTTCCCGTATGTAAGTTATACTACTCGAATATTAAACGTGTTTTCGGTTTTATTAGCTTTTATGTATGCCACAGGTAATATTTTCTTTGTTTTTTTATATAAGTACTATACTACACAAGTACCTTATTACTTTGATAGAATTTCTTGTACACATAATTACATTGAAACGTAAGTGATCATTGTATGTGATTTTTTGGAATATGGCATCTATACAAATATTCAAACATATAATACATTAAATTTATAATCATCAGTAAATTAATGTAGAGTGATTCCAATACATAGAAATATATAATCATTCATAATCATTCATAATGATCGGTTAATTAGTCTATGAGTAATCATTCATAATGATCGGTTACTATTCATTCATAATGATCGGTTACTAATCATTCATAATGATCGGTTAATTAGTCTATGAGTGAATCCAATAAATAAAAATATATAAACATATGCACATAATCAACATTCATAATGGTCGGTCAATTAGTTTAGGAGGTAATCCACTACTTAGAAATATATACACATATACACATAATTAAAATACATAATTATGTCTGCATAAGTGTAGGAGTGAATCCAATATATAGAAACATACAAACATATACAGATAATTAAAAGTAATAATCATCGATTAATTATTTTAGGAGTGCATCCACTACATAGAAATATATAAACATATACACACAAACAATTGAATGGCCTCTGTTTTTTGTGTCACTCTGTATAATCATATAAACATATTTAAAATTCATAATGGTCCGTCAATTAGCGTAGGAGGGAATCTTAGACAAAGAATTATATAAACATATAAACACTTATTATTCATAACGATCAGTTAATAAGTTTAAGAGCAAATCTAATACAAATCCCATTACGTGATCTATTTACGTGATTTTTGGAATGTTACAAATAAGTCGAAATATCATGTATATATTTCCAATATGACATTTTCGTTACTTGAATCAAAAGCAGCCTTCAGTGTGTGTTTTAATAAAAGTGTTTTTGTATATATATACATAATATGTAAAAGTCAAGAGTATAGAAATGTGTAAAAGTAAAGGGAATTGTGGAGATCGAAACCGCAATCTTGTGCTAGTAATCGGCCATAGAAATCCCGATAAAATATATTTGTATTTTACGAACTCGTCTTCGCAGTCATATGGGCGTACAGATGCTGAAGCAAGCCTATATAATGTAAACAAAGCACCCATAAGTCATGAATTATACATTAAGGAGTACAAATTTAACTTTTTTTTAAAACTGGCGCATGGTATCATACGAACCCCGAAAAGTGTGCATGCCTAGATACTATAGCGTAATTGTGATTTGAAATTTATGCGTACGTCTGAGCCCATTGAACATTTATACTGAACGTTCGTTTATAAAGTGGGAGAAATGTTAATCCAGAATATGGGAATAGCCAGAATTCAGACAATCCAAGTAAGCAGATTTATGCTTGGGAGAATTCATTAAATAGATAGTATGTAAAGAAAATATCTTATGTTTATATATGTAATCGCAAGTTAATGGCGATCAAACTCAGCAGTGTAACAAAAGAAATTGTGGTTTTATTCTGAAACTCGTTTTAAATAAGCGGTTGAAAAATAAGATACGTCCCAACATCCCCATAGTGAGCCCGGCCTTCGAAATAAACGACCTTCGCAGACTGGACAACCAGTGAACAACGACACAAATAGTAATTCTTCTGAAAAATATAAAAAAAATCAAATGCATTTTTATGAAAAATGCGTATCTAAAAATATAAAGGAAAAAAATTAGTGAGAAAGTGTAGTCGTCGTCGTCCTCGTCAAAGATGAAGAAGTAACAGTGCTAGTTTATTGAGAAGGATAACGAAAGCGTAAATGGTTCTCATCAAGTAAATGCGTACCCGAACAAAGAAAAGAAAAGAAAGAAAAAGTAAGGGTGTGACCTATTGGGTGTGTTAGGTAAGTCTGTTATTGTTGTCATTTGTTTTAAATTAATTCATTATATGAAAATGTCCTGAATAGATTTTTTCGCCGCTTTATGCATTCCTTCAATAATAAATACGAAAAGTGCATGTCGTACGTTACTACAAATGATGGCAAACGAAGTCTGTTTGTGTGCAGTAAAGAGAATGCGCCGTCGTCGTCGTCGTCGTCGTTGTCGTCGCCATTTACGTAGACAAACTAAAATAAGTTACATTGTTAGTTGAGTAAGAACGATAACGAATTAGTAATTATGCGAACAAAACACAGACATTTTTTTTTTAAAATAACCTCGAGAAAATTATTATTTAATGAAATATGTAGTGTTATCGTTTAGAAGCCCCTTTATTGTTTATATCATACGAATTTATCGGTCAAGTGCCTTACAGAAATTCCGATAAACTATGTTTGTTTATGTATATGAAGAACTCTTTTTCGCAGTCGTACTAGTGTACACATGTTCAAGCAAACCTGAATGGTGTAACCCAACGAATCCCGAAAAGTGTCCAAGATACTATAGCGTAATTATGTTTGTCGATTTGTATGTGAGATTGACGCCATTGAAAATTCATACTGAACGTTCGTTTAAAAAGAGGGGGAATTGTTATTTGGGAATATGGAAATAGTAAAAGTTCAGCCAATCGAAATAAGAGTAATTATGCTGGCGGAATTCATAAAATAAATAGTGTGAAAAGGAAAGTTTATTTTATGTATATGTTTGTAAAAATATAGGATCGTCCCCGGTGTTAACTGGTAGTGGGGAGAGCACTAAACAATTGGAGAGAACTATAGAAACTTCCTCCTCTGTAGGTGTGGTGATTGTGATACTGTTTTTCAGTGGATATAATGTAACACTTTATTCGTTCTACTGAATATGGCAGAATGCTGGTCGTAAGCTACATAAGATAGTGGTTGTCAGGTAGATATATTTAATTTTTACGTGGCATGTGTTTCTGAGATTCTAGGCTATTTGGTCCAGGGGGGATTTCTGCAATCAAAATATTATATAGTATATTACCCCAGATTTGATAGTTTTAGAAATGATCGAAATTATGGAGAAAAATGAAAGAATGCAATAGCAAATATAGTGGCAATTTATATGGCATGGATCAATCTGATTGCACAAATATATTTGAACTCGTTAAGGGTATTACACTACATAGTCCACGACTCAAAACTTTTCCTACATATGTATGCTAATGTAGAGCAGTATTCATTTGGCTGCATCTATATGATGTTTGTAATCTGGAGGGTAATTGGAAGATGTTTGAAAACTATTTGACATAAAAAAAAATTATGTATAAATTTCTAAATTTATAAAGAAATTACTGTAAAAATGAAGCGGAACACTCGGAATATTATGTTATGAATAAATTTGCTAATTTGATTAACGATTTAAATGAACAGATGAAAAAATGAAAATTAATTCTTGTGGCATTTGCAAACAAAGGGGAGATGATGAATTATTGATAGTTTAAAGTGAATGAACAATTGAATTTGTTGACGTTATTAAAGAAAATGTGCAACTTTGCAAGTGTTTTAAAAAAGACAGTTCATTTAATAGCATAGAATAATGGATTGATAGTTTATTAAATACAGAAAAGTTGGAAAAATTAACATCTATGAACAACATTTTATTCAAACAGAAAAAAAAAAACATTTTATGCGATAAGTTTATCCCTCAAAGATTTAAAGGTTAAACATCAGATATGGTATGTGACATGATATCAGATATGGTGTCTGCCATGAAAGAAAATTACACTTATTTTCCTATAGCAATAGAATATGCAATGAATCATGGCATGCATACTCTACACTCAAAAGAAGACACCCATTATAGATTATAGTTAATTCATTATCAACAGCAGGAAAGATTAGTTGGAAATCATTGGTTAATATTCAAAATGTGTTTCATGAACTTAATTAGTTTAAAACAAACAATCCCGTTTTATGAAATTATTGGAATTCTGATATAGTTTTTTTTTCTGTATTAACCAAAACAGCACGAACCGATTAGATGGTTAGATCTTAAAAGGATTGATAAAATAGATTTCTATCACATATTATAAACATTATACAGTTACAGCAAGGTGTCAAACATTGCCGAATGAAATGGCATCGAAATTTACAAAATATAAATTACAAATTGAAAGAAATTTAATGAAATGAGGTAATCCGAATTTAGTCTGTTTGTGTTTTCCTAAAAGCAATTGCCAAAGAGTATTTGGTATGAATTACATCAGACCATACGAAAACATCTCATTTTGCATCCTAGATATTTATACATTAGTATACTAGAAACAGATGATGACACCCTATTCTAATCTGTAGAAAAACACTCAATATTCATTGTGTCTTGACAAAACTGATAAAATGGCTTTCGATTCTGGAATTTTTTCTTATGATTTTTGACTTTTTAAACACCCTGTATTTTATCTAGGAAAATTTAACAAGCCTAATTTAATCAACAACTTCACTTTTTATACAAGACTGGAATGAAATTGTTTAATGATGACGGATCAAAACAATTTGTTAGTCGAAATACATTTGAGCTGTATACATTTGATGAAAAAAAAATAACTAAGAAAAGTTCTTAATAATACTATCATGTGCTGAAAATTTTGCCTAAAATTGTAAAACTTTTCAGAAAAACTGAACAGTGCAATTAAATAATGTTGAATGTGTGAAGACAGGCATCTTATGTTTGAATGGTGTTTTTGCTCCCAGTTTAGTAATTTTATGAAGAACGATGCCATTTTAGCGGAACATTATCCCGAAGTTAGAAGAGTGGCACATGGCTTTTGAAGAAGTGAGTATTATTTTTACATTGAAATCTGGATAAAGGAATCATCCATATAGGATTTGCCAGAAAAAATAAACAATAAATAATACTAAACATAGTTTGTCAAATGTCTTGTTCAATATCAAGTCATACAACAGTTATAAATGTTGAGAAAAAGATTCACATTTATTTATCTAGTAAAACATGTTAACGAATATGGGGAAAGGCACAAACATTTATAAATTATTATGTTTACTCAAGTCAAAACATTAAATAACTTCAAGAATAGAATTTCCATCTGAATTCAAATATTTGTTCATTCAAGTGAATAAGCGGTCTATTAATATAAATATTAATATAAAAATCTCAATTGTGACATAAAGCAAGTAAAAGCACAATAAAAGCACAAAATAGTTTACACTGATTTTATTCTAAAAGCTGCTGCAATTCATAGAGGACCAACACCAGCGCATGGCATTACACTCCAATTATCAAAGAAGTAAATGGCTCTTCGGATGAATTCGTTTATATTAATAGTATATAGAGATATACAAAATGTCCATCTAAATTTACAAAGAAAAGCCTTGAAAAATAAAGGAGTACATAGAAAAATACAAGTATGACTGATAATACGATTAAGATTAAAAAGAGCCAGTTGTTGAAGCTAGAAAAGAAAAATACAAGATATTCCCGTGAAAATATAGTGAACTTATAACTTAAAACATTGCGCATTAAGTTTTACTTAAATAAATTTTATATTTTATAATATATTCTTTATGCTGCAACATATTAAGTAATATCTGCATTATACGGTTTCTATTATGTCTTTTTTCTTTACCAGTTTTAACAAATATTCCTATTAAATTCCTAAACATTATACTAACCGCATGTGTCTATGCAACACGAACCCCCACACACTTCAAGATGTCTTTTAACATATTGTATTAATCATTTGTTCATATATATATATATATATATATATATATATATATATATATATATATATATATATATATATATATATATATAGATATAATAAATTCCACAGCCAAACAACGTCGCATCCCAGAAGATCCATGACAGTAAACGAAACGGAAGTTCCGCCCTCATTTTCGCTATCAGTTACACACATACGAACTCAGGATTCGAAACCCGAGCCTCTTGCATACAAGGAAAGTACTCTATAAACTGACTATTTGGTTGTCATGGCGCTTGTGGGTTGCGACGTTGTTTGGCTGCGGATTATTGATATATAATCTCTCACATTCCTATCACTGTCTGTCTGACGTAATGAACATTTGATTTAAAATGTTTAAAATTCAACGCTATTTCACACGATTAATGGTAGCCGAATGGATACGGCCTCCGCTAATCGAGCCAGAGATGTCTCGTGTCGCGGGGTTCGAATCGTTCGACTGGTAGTAATTGTGACACCCTGCACTGAAGAATCCCGAAAGGATGAAACACTAGTGTCTGTAGGTATTTAATTATTATAGTAAAAAAAAAAAATAATTATGACAGCCCCTTTAAGAAATACGTTTCTTATCGTTGAGCACTTTCTGTTGAATAAAAGTCGGTCAATTTAGCTCTTATGCGTAGATCGTCGTATAACGATTTGATCACTGTCTGTCTGACGTAATGAACATTTGATTTAAAATGTTTAAAATTCAACGCTATTTCACACGATTAATGGTAGCCGAATGGATACGGCCTCCGCTAATCGAGCCAGAGATGTCTCGTGTCGCGGGGTTCGAATCGTTCGACTGGTAGTAATTGTGACACCCTGCACTGAAGAATCCCGAAAGGATGAAACACTAGTGTCTGTAGGTATTTAATTATTATAGTAAAAAAAAAAAAATAATTATGACAGCCCCTTTAAGAAATACGTTTCTTATCGTTGAGCACTTTCTGTTGAATAAAAGTCGGTCAATTTAGCTCTTATGCGTAGATCGTCGTATAACGATTTGATCACTGTCTGTCTGACGTAATGAACATTTGATTTAAAATGTTTAAAATTCAACGCTATTTCACACGATTAATGGTAGCCGAATGGATACGGCCTCCGCTAATCGAGCCAGAGATGTCTCGTGTCGCGGGGTTCGAATCGTTCGACTGGTAGTAATTGTGACACCCTGCACTGAAGAATCCCGAAAGGATGAAACACTAGTGTCTGTAGGTATTTAATTATTATAGTAAAAAAAAAATAATTATGACAGCCCCTTTAAGAAATACGTTTCTTATCGTTGAGCACTTTCTGTTGAATAAAAGTCGGTCAATTTAGCTCTTATGCGTAGATCGTCGTATAACGATTTGATCACTGTCTGTCTGACGTAATGAACATTTGATTTAAAATGTTTAAAATTCAACGCTATTTCACACGATTAATGGTAGCCGAATGGATACGGCCTCCGCTAATCGAGCCAGAGATGTCTCGTGTCGCGGGGTTCGAATCGTTCGACTGGTAGTAATTGTGACACCCTGCACTGAAGAATCCCGAAAGGATGAAACACTAGTGTCTGTAGGTATTTAATTATTATAGTAAAAAAAAAAAAATAATTATGACAGCCCCTTTAAGAAATACGTTTCTTATCGTTGAGCACTTTCTGTTGAATAAAAGTCGGTCAATTTAACTCTTATGCGTAGATCGTCGTATAACGATTTGATCACTGTCTGTCTGACGTAATGAACATTTGATTTAAAATGTTTAAAATTCAACGCTATTTCACACGATTAATGGTAGCCGAATGGATACGGCCTCCGCTAATCGAGCCAGAGATGTCTCGTGTCGCGGGGTTCGAATCGTTCGACTGGTAGTAATTGTGACACCCTGCACTGAAGAATCCCGAAAGGATGAAACACTAGTGTCTGTAGGTATTTAATTATTATAGTAAAAAAAAAAATAATTATGACAGCCCCTTTAAGAAATACGTTTCTTATCGTTGAGCACTTTCTGTTGAATAAAAGTCGGTCAATTTAGCTCTTATGCGTAGATCGTCGTATAACGATTTGATCACTGTCTGTCTGACGTAATGAACATTTGATTTAAAATGTTTAAAATTCAACGCTATTTCACACGATTAATGGTAGCCGAATGGATACGGCCTCCGCTAATCGAGCCAGAGATGTCTCGTGTCGCGGGGTTCGAATCGTTCGACTGGTAGTAATTGTGACACCCTGCACTGAAGAATCCCGAAAGGATGAAACACTAGTGTCTGTAGGTATTTAATTATTATAGTAAAAAAAAAAAAAAAATTATATATATATATATATATATATATATATATATATATAGTGAATAAATGACAAAGAGAATGTGTTTCAAAATTTATGATGTTGACCATTATAATTTATTTACAATTTTTACAGTACCTGTTTCGTAGCCTAATTCAATATATGTTTGTCGCTTATTCACTATATTGCTATGTAATAATTACATTGATCTTTTTTAATAAGGATGGATATATATTATAATATATATATATATATATATATATATATATATATATATATATATATATATATATATATATATTATAATAAGTTTCGTGGTTAAATTTTAAATTCTGAAAAAACAACATATCAAGACATATTCGATTAAAGAATTTAAGTATAACTGCATTTCATTTCCTCTTTTTGCCATTGTTGAAAATCCATGGATTAAGGAAATTAAAATAACCCCTTGTATATATTCCTTTTGTCAAACAATAAATTCTTAAATCGAATATACGTCTCTATATGTTGTTTTTTGCAGAATTATATATTAACTATGAAAGTTTTATATCACTCTATTCTTAAATATTTAGCTTTTCCTTTTTGGCTAGTATGTCCTTGAAAGTATTACTTCAATAATATCGATCAGTGGGTATATATATATATATATATATATATATATATATATATATATATATATATATATATATATATGTGTGTACGTGTGTTAGTATATATATGTATATATATGTATATATATATTATTATTATTATTTTTTTTTTTATTATTATATTTTCACCCCAAACAAGGCGCAATGCAACTTTGGTGTAGGGGGCAACTATCAGGGGCAGCAACTGTTGGGGCACTACGTAGGGATTTGGTCAGCAGTATGTCTTTTACCATTATACTTGAACTTCTGCATATCAGTACAGTCAGGGAAGCAGGGACCTGGAATGGAATTCCAGAGTCTAGCGATTCTGGGGAAGAACCTACTTGAGTAGAAAGATCTTTTACATATAGGGTGGCTCTGCGAAAAATGTAGGCTCTCTCTGCCGTGTTAGAAAACTACTGATACCTGAAAGTATCCTGTACCTCTATAAGGCAACCATTCGCCCATGTATGGAGTATTATTGGCACATTTGGACTGGTGCATCAGCTGCTAGTCTCTCGCTCCAAGAACTGGGTTCAAAAGAGTATCGCCAATCTGATAGGGCGTGAACTGTCATCTAAGTTTCAGCCTCTGTCCCATCGACGAAACGTTGCATCCCTCTGCCTGTTCTACAAGTAGACACCCTCGACCAACCCGACAGGCAGATGAATCCCACCCCCACACCATATATTTAAATGTGCAATTGTGTTATGTAAATCGTGCGGGTTTTTTTTTACATAATTATTATGTCAGTGAATGATTATTGCAGAAAATACGAACCATGGTGATACTAATATTAAACTTAAGCATTTTCTTAGTATATTTTACTTTGATGTAAAACACATAACAATAGCACACAGTTTATCATCAGTTTTTTTATTACGAGACAAATAAAAAGATACCGGCTCACTAAATTGAAAAAAATAAGCTTATCTGTCCCCAAGCACATAGATTAATTTTTTTATGCAGAAAAAATTGTATTACTTAAAATATTAGTTGCGGAAGATACAAAATCACAGAAACATAGCAATTCTAATTTACTAGCGGGTCGGGGGCACCCGTCTTTACTCAGGCGTTAAGCACGCTTGAGTATTATAGTATAATTTGTCAAGTTTTGCTATATATTATTATAGATTCGTGATTTTTAAAGTAAAAAAAGATTGTATTTGGGTGACAGCAACTAGAATCGTAACTTTTGCATCTATTGCTGGTGGTCATACCATTTGTTCAATGTGGCACGCATATACGTTTATTATAAAAAAAAATAAATAAAAATGGACTAAGATTTAGCTACAGAATGTACAGCGAATATTTTTAAGTTTGAGGAATTTCTGCTCCCTTAAAAACTACTTTAACCAGCTAATCCCCACCTCGAAAAAATGGGTCGTAAAAATCCAATTATTTAAGACCCATACGCAGTCCTACGATTTTTAGTCTCGGGGTAGAATGAGTTCGAAAATATGCTGCCTTTTAGATAATAGATTAACGATAAAATGTAGGCATGTGCGTTTAATAATGATGTGAATAAAGCAATCAATTATTACAAAAATATAAGCATATCACTCTAAGTACGATGAATAACATTTCATACAAGAGCCCGAGTGTTTTATGGCTGACATTAAAGGGCAATTATGTTAGGTGCTTTTTCAGCAAATATCATATTAAGGTCCGGTTTAGCTTTATAATAATCAGTGAAATATGTGAATATTTACTTTATTATATGGTTACATTACAGTCTAGTGATACAAATGCCTTAGCCACACTTTACGTAAACTATTGCAATGTAGAGCTTCATGCAATATACAAGTACATTTTGCAGTGTATGGAGTTTTTAGTCTTTATCGTTCCGTCGTAAAACAGGCTCGCATTTATTTTCATTCATAGAGATTTTAAATTTTATTCCATTTGCATACATGTTTAAAAGTTTTCTGTAATTATCCTATAATTTAGAATTAAAATATACCTCAGCATCTTTACCTCGAGTTTTCAGTTGTGACACTTGTTCGGAAGGTTACCTAAAAGGCATTCGTTAAATAAAAAGGCCACATTTATAGAAAATAAAAAAAAAACAAATGTATGTTCCTTGTCATGTTGTAAATTTGGAGAAATAAGTCTGTAAAGAGCCGCGTGTTGTATCAAGCGGTTGTGTTTTGAAATGCGTGAACTTTGCGTGGGCAACGTGACAATAACGTCAAAGAATAAGAGTTCAAATAGAAACGTTGTTTTAAATTGAATACAGTAACATACGCATAAACTGCGCTCGAACACCAAATACCACGTAATATTTGGAAAATAAGACAATGTTTCACTTGTTTGAAATTTATCACAAATATATTTCAGAGGTATCCTCAATCGGCAACGTGCAGTTTCTTTTTTTTTCCTTTCCTTCTTCCTTGACATGCTGTAAATATGTAGAAAGAAGTCAGTAAAGAGTCGCGCGTTGTTTCTAGCTGTTGTATATTGAAAGGTTTGAACTATGCGTAGTCAACGCAAGAATAACATAAACGAATGCCAGTTAATATAGAAACGTTGTTTTAATTTGAATAAAATAAAATACGCATCAAGTGCGGTTAAAAGCCAAATAATACGTAATATTAGGAAAATAAAAAAAAAATATTGTACTTGTTTGAACGCACAGTTAAAACATTTAAAATACAGAGGCTGGAAACAACACGCGGCTCTTTACAGACATCTTTCTCCAAATTTACAACATTGCAAGACAGAAGATAATAAAAAAGAAACAACACACTGAAGATGGAGGATACCTCTTACATATTTGTGATAATTTCGAACAAGTAAAATATGTGTTTATTTTCTAAATATTACGTTGTATTTGGCTTTAAAGCGCACTTGATGCGTATTTTATTTTATTCAAATTAAAAATACGTTTCTATATGAACTCTCATTCTTTGACGATATATATATATATATACACATATATATATATATATATATATATATATATATATATATATATACACCTGAACATTCATTTATACACACACACTTATATGTGTGTATATATAGATGAATATGCATGTTTATTCTGATATGATTTATATATATATATATATATATATATATATATATATATATATATATATATATTATTTTATTTTATCAAAAATTCCTTTCTGTTGCAAGTTTAGAATATAATTGTCTATAATACCAACTCAATTATTATCTCAGCTCAATGAATTTTCAAAAGAGTTTTAAGAGCATATATACGTACATTGAATAAAATTACAACCTACATGAATAGAAATTCACTTTTGTTTTTTGTTGTAAGAGTTTAACATCAAAAAAAAGTAAATTTCTATTCATGTAGGTTGTAATTTTATTCACTTCACGTATATATATATATATATATATATATATATATATATATATATATATATAACTACTTCATTCACATAAAATAAATATACGAAAGTATAGATTTATAAGCAAACTTTAAATATTTACTTAAAAAGTGCTCAATACGTAGGTAGAGCTAGTTAGTAATTTATAAACTATATATGGCGATCAAGCTACACTGAATATTCTGCGTTTCATCCACTATAGAATTCTGTGGTTATTGCTCGTTTTTATATATGTTGAGGATTTTTAGTTAGCAAATCAGCTTTCTAGTATCCACCGCGCCCCTTCCTATCAGCCAATGGGCATGCATTTTTTCGAACAAAGGATCTGTTTTAGAACTAGGTAAGTGGTTTAAGGCAGACGATTTTCCTCATTTCTGCTCTTTTTTCATATAAATATACATATGTGTACACACATACATGCACACATATATATGGTGGTTTATCTATATTCATGTTTATTTAATTTATTATATTTGTTTCTTTTCTATTGTTTGTGTTAGTTTTAAAGCTATTTTGTATCGCTATCCTAGAGTAAGTTTTATTTTGTGAACAAAATTGTTTGCTATTTCTCGTCTACAGTTTAATATATTTGGGGGTTCGTCTACAGTTTAATATATTTGGGGGTTCTTTAAAGTACAGGATATCGATTTTTCATGGAGGCATAATTTACATGGGTCATTTAAATGTCTGCACGTAGTAGCTTATCTGATTATTTTCCATTCGTTACCGGCGAATGTCCGCTTTCTTTTTGTTCCCAGTATTTATTCGCTAGTGTTGTTTTATACGGTGTTTTTTTTATATTTGAATGTGCTTTTTTGGTCATAGTATCGAATTTTCAAAAATAAAAAAAAACACCGTATAAACAACAACACTAGCGAATAAATCTATTAGTGTAAGCATTCTGTGAGGAATTTATCTGCAAAATTGACAAAATTACTCTACCTAACCCCGTTAGAATTGTAAGTAAATTTAACAATACCTTCCTCAGAATATAGTCGTTGAGATTTATCCTGCTAAAAACATACAACTATGGGAATAATTATGTAAAAACAGAGAATAATATCACCGGACTCACCAACCGAATATATATTCCAACCCAAATATATTCCTACCAGATGGTAAAACATTTCACAGCCCTAATAAACCGTGTGGCAGAAGTGGGCATTACTTTCCTGAGAAATGTACCTTAAACTGCAGGAGTCCGTTGATGTTTGAAAATATCAGCTTTAAAAAATTTCTAGTTTCTTTAAAACAACTACAATTTTAAAGTACTAATTAGATAAAATTTCCGAAACGAATAAAATACGGAAGTTCTGAACCCCAGACGAATTCGAGTCCAAGTGAAAGTTTTTTAAATTTTGCAAGATAAATTTAAAGAACGCTGAAGGTTACATGATGTGAACATGACACTTAAGATGAAAACAGTAGTCGTATGTATGCCGATAACAAAAGTAGCCAATCCTCATTTAAACATTTCCTGAATGCAGTATACCCATATATATATATATATATATATATATATATATATATATATATATATATATATATATATATAACTACTTCATTTACTCACATAAAATTAATATACGAAAGTATAGATTTATGCGTAAACTTTAAGTATTTACTTCAAAAGTGCTCTATACGTAGGTAGAGCTACTTAGTAATTTATAAAACATATATGGCGATTAAGCTACACTGAATATTCTGCGTTTCATCCAATATAGGATTCGTCAGGCTTATGCGTTAATTCTGTGGCTGTTTCTTGTTTTTATATATGGTGAGGATTTTTAGTGCGCCAATCAGATTTCTAGTATCCACCGCGCCCCTTCCTATCAGCCCATGGGCATGAATTTTATCGAACAAAGGATCTGTTTTAGAACTATGTTAGTGGTTTAAGGTAGACGTTTTCCTTTTTTTTATATATATAAATATACATATGTGTACACACATACATACACATATACATACATATATATATACATCTATGTGTGATCGTTTATGTATATTCATGTTTATTTAATTTATTTATTTGTTTGTTTTCTATTGTTATTGTTAGTTTTAAAGCTATTTTGTATCGCTATCCTAGAGTAAGTTTTATTTTGTAAACAGAGCTGTTTGCTATTTCTCGTCTACAGGCTAATAGATTTTGGGGTTCTTTAAAGTACAGGATAGCAAATATTTCATGGAGGCATAATTTACATGGGTCGTCTACATGTCTACACGTGGTAGCTTGTCTTATTATTTTCCATTCGACTACCGGCGAATGTCCGCTTTCTTTGAGTTCCCAGTATTTATTCGCTAGTGTTGTTTTTATACGGTGTTTTTTAAATTTTTGAACGTATTTTTGTGGTAATAGTGTCGGGTTTTGAAATCTAAGGAAGGCATGCCTATGTAATATTTCTTGTTATTCGGGGTTTCTTTCGCAAATATTGTTGCTTGATAAACTACGCTTTTCGTTAGACATTTATTTTGGACTGGGCAAAATGTGAGGTGTCTACAGTTGCATATATCTGGTTCGTTATTAGTATTTTTGTTTATGGTATGGTTGTTCTTGTCCAGTGGTTGTTTTTTGTTCTGCTTCTTCTTCTTCTTCTTCTTCTTATTATTATTATTAGTAGTATTATTATTATTATTATTATTTTTATTATTATTATTATTATTATTATTTTTATTATTATTATTATTATTATTATTATTATTATTATTATTATTTCTGCTAGTGTTGGTTTTATTTTTTGCATGGTGTCTACTTTTTATTGTTTATTTTGTTGTTGTTTACATTGTTTTCATTTAGTACTTTATTATTATGTGCTTTAATTATCATCTCTAAATTTTCGCAACAACTGTAAGATAACTTCAAGTTATTTTTATTGAAGATTTTGTTCCAGGGTTGGTTGCGGGAATGTGTTTTTCAATAAGATCTAGAAATTTATTGCCAAGTTGTGTTTTTAACATTTGATTGTATGAGGCCGTATACCAAATTATAGTTCTTTTTCTTCTTTTTTATTTTATTATAGTCGATAGTGTTTAGTTTGCTTATATTTTATATCGATATTTTTGTATCCACTATTTTTAGGGCTGTTTCGTAGATATTGGTTGACCTGTTAAATGCATTTTCATCGCTTGAGTTATTACTGAGCCGACTGACGATCGAGTTAGGAATGTGTTTTATAATTGATGGTGGGTGGTTGGACTAAGGGTTTACGTAAATTGGAGTAGCGTTATCTTTTAAGTATGGTCCATATGTGTATTTATCTAATTTTTACGTGACGTCCAGGAAGTTTGTTATTTTATGTATGCTGATACGCCCGCTTTTAGGCCTAATTTTTTTCATTTCCTTGTGTATGATTTTCTTAAAGTTTCTCGCTTGAGTTTGTTGGAGTTTTTTTTTTGTATTATAGCTTGTCCGTCATCTCTATATACGCCGATATCCGTAGTATCGAATATGCTTGTGAGGGTATATAGAATGAATGATTTCACAAGATCTGATGCCTCTGCAGAGTCTCTGGCACCCATCGCCAAATCGAACGAATTTTCCATTTTAGTTTTTATCCATTGGTTATTGTTATTTTTTAGAACTGATTTTCTACATTTTTTCATGATGTTGATTTCTTCTGAGGATATATCAGTATATACCTCGGCAAATTCTAGGGCAATGTTAAAAAGTTCTTCGGATATCGAGGGATAAAAGTCTATAATGTCAAACTGTATGAACGTACATTTATCTTTGTTTTCTATATTTTTAAACCAGGTGATTGCTTCGGTAGTATTTACCCACTGGTTAAGTTCTAGGTCCTGTTTGATTTATTAATCAACGGAAACAACACAATATCGTTAGAAATAAAAACAACTCTAATAAAATATTTGTAAAAGCAGATAAACCCAGAAACTTATATAAAATAGATAAGCAAGAATATAACAAACTAATCACAGAAAACATTAGAAAAAACTACAAAAAACTAGACACAACCGAATGCGACTACATAGATATAATAAATACTGAAAGTAAACAAATTACCGATAAACTAAAAATTAGCGATATAGTTGGCAAATTGAAACCTAGAGAGTCCTACATTCTGCTTGAAGACCACAAATGGGACTTTAGCAATAATCCCAGCACCCGCCTGATAAACCCAACTAAACCAGAAATAGGTAGAATGAGCAAAACTATACTTTCTAGAGTAAACAAACAAATCAAACAGGACCTCGAACTAAAACAGTGGGCAAATACTACCGAAGCAATCACCTGGTTTAAAAATATAGTCAACAAAGATAAATGTATGTTTATACAGTTTGACATCACAGACTTTTATCCCTCGATATCCGAAGAACTTAGTCTAGGATAGCGATACAAAATAGCTTTAAAACTAACAATAACAATAGAAAAGAAACGAATATAATAAATTAAATAAACATGAATATACATAAACGATCAGACATATATGTATATATAGATATATGTATATGTGCATGTGTTGAGATCCAGCAAGAAGCAAGAGCAAGACAACCAGCAACAAATTAAACTGCAGTCCGGCTTAATGTGGGTACTGGTCTTCCGTTTTTAAAATCAGATATTTGCTTTTCCTAGAAAGGTTGCCTTCACCACGGCTTACGGGAGCCCTCTCTACCCCAATACACATATACACACACAAATGTTTTGAACCGGGAGAGAGAGAGAGAGAGAGAGACTTAGCTGCCGTACAAAGCTAAGACTCTGTAACATCATCTTTGTATAGATACTCCCTCAGGCATTTGGGCTCATGGACTTTAAGTGTCTGAGGGAGTGGCACTCGTCTGACAAGGATTTGCAATCATCATATATGCATGTATGTGTGTACACACATGCATATTTATATATAATATATATACAAAACAGAAGGAACACGTCTACCTTAAACAACTAACATAGTTCTAAAACAGATCCTTTGTTCGATAAAGTGCATGCCCATCGGCTGATAGGAAGGGGCGCGGTTGATATTAGAAAGCTGATTGGTTAACTAAAACTCCTCAACATATATGAAAACAAGACACAACCACAGAATTCTATAGGTGATGAAACGCAGAATATTCAGTGTAGCTTAATCGCCATATATATTTTATAAATTACTATACACACACACACACACACACATATATATATATATATATATGAAAATTTGGTTCGTTTCAAACGAATAAAACCATATTTCTACGTTACCAATTTATTTGAACTTTTCAGACACACCATCTTTAGAGTCGAGGCATGTTTTTATGTTATTAAAATAAATTTACATCGCGAATTATTAAAATATTGAATAAAGTAAATATTTGTTTTACCGTGGTGCGAATCTGTTCGGTTGATAAAACTGAACTTCCGGTGGGATTCATTTCACAGCCACGCATTGACGAAAAATTTCATTTTCTGTTTAGTAAGTAAAAAAAAAAAAAAATATTTGTTTATCTCCCAAATTTTTTTAATTTACATATTTTTTCTTTATTATATAAGGCCAAAAAAAGTTTGTCGCTTGATTTTTTAGTTTTATTTTGTTTTTCGATATAAGATTGGTTGGAATAAAAAAACACCATTAAAAAAATAGCGCGGATCACTCTCTGCATTTCCACCGAAAAATTGTACTAAACATTTATTAATAATTTCTCACTTTTACAAACATTTGATTTTAAATTTCTTTTTAAATGACGACTTTTATCGACTTTTTTTTAAAAACACCCCCAAATAGTGTTTATTCCGAAATCCGTTGTTAACATGGAGAGGTTGAGAGTGTTTATTCTGAAAGCCGTTCTTAACATTTGTGGAGGTGGACCTAATGTAAATAAATAAATAAAAAATAAATCATTTCCTGATAACTTCTCACTTTTCCAAATATTTTTTTAATTTACATGCTCGGATGAACAAATTGTTGAATAGTGCGAAAACAAAACGTTTTTGCAATAAACTGCGGGATAATTGTTTGGGTAAATCACTTCCCCGCAGAATTTATTGATAAATTAATCTACTTCTCTCCCACGGGCACTGAACCCCTCCTTTTTTTGAATAGTATTTTCGGGTGGGTATGCTGACAACAAATATCAGTTAAATTTTGCAAATATCCCCCCCTCCAAAAGTGGCGTTTATTCCGGAAGCTGTTCTAAAGATTTGAAGGTGGGGGTTTATTCCCAGGTGGACCTAATCTAAAAAAAAGAAAAGAAAAATGTGTTCTATGTTCACATAAGCAACTATTTTTTTTATTAACTTCTTTTTTTTACTTTTTTTTTTAATTAGAAAATTTCAATGAATACAATAATAAATTATTTATCATTAATATGTGTTTTTGGTTTTGTGTTGAATGAACATTTTTTTTCATTACAACAATAATGAACCAATTTAAATCTTCCGGCATGCGTTTAAGGGTTACGAAATTATCAATAAATCGTTTAGTTACTAAGCCAACGTCAGTAAATAAAAAAAAATATTACGTGCGCATGCATTAGCCTTGACTAGGGGGGTTCTCAGGGGCGACCATTAAATAATTATGCTGGTCGCCATGGAACTCAACGCGCAAGGAGTTCCTAAAGTGGCACTTATGCACTTATGGTGTCGTGCTATTTTTTAAAATAGTATTTTCATGTTAAATTTAAATTTTACAATATGTGTTCTTTTATTAATTTGTTAAGTGAAAGTACAGATAACCCGG
This sequence comes from Euprymna scolopes, assembly GCF_053919585.1. Lineage (NCBI taxonomy): Eukaryota > Metazoa > Mollusca > Cephalopoda > Sepiida > Sepiolidae > Euprymna > Euprymna scolopes. The sequence goes on along the minus strand of NC_136493.1, from coordinate 120,559,075 downwards.
TCGGTTTCTAATGTGAGGAAAATCTAGCCCCCCCCCAAAAAAAAAAATAAGGGGTACTCTGGATAATAACAAAACATTAAAATTGCCTCAGTCTCGAAAGATTGCTTCTCTACTGAACGAGGTAACAAACGGTGAAGTGTAGTTCACCTCTGTTTCTCTCCCCCTCTCTCTTCCTCTCTTAATATCTCTCTATCACTCTCTCCCTTTCCCTCTCTCAATCTATCTTTCTCTCTATATCACGCTCTCCATCTCTCTTTGAGCTCCTTTCTCTCTCTAACTCCCTCTATCTCTCTCCTTTCCTCTGTCTCATCCCTTTCTGTTTCTAACTCTCCCCCTCTCTCTGTTTTGCTATCAATCCCTTTATCTCTCTATTTCCTTCTCTTTCTCTATTTTCCTCTCACTTTCTCTTTTCTATCTAGTTATCTTCCTCTCTATCTGTCCATCTCTAATCAATCATCCTATTTTAGTCTCCTAAATTAATTACAGTGAATAAGGCATTGTCAAAACATGGATAAATCCTCTTTTAGTCACCTGTGAGAATAGAAGTTATTTGGAAATTACTGCTACCTTGAACAGCACCAGAAGTAACTGGTAAAACCTTTCTAATTAAATTGATTTTGGCAGCCATTTGGTAACAAAATGACATAGCCTTAGCCCTTGCTGCATGAGGAATACCTGATACCTTGCTGCCAAGTAGAAGAATTATTTATTCTACTTTAAAAAATGCAATTTTTCAAAAATATCAAGTTCGACATCTCATAAACACCGAATATTGGGAAAAATATTGCAGAAATGCAAACTTATTGTTTAGGATTAATGCACAATGGTACGCAAAAAATCACTTGAGGCTCTTGGTCGATCCTTGCAAGATTTGCGTGGCAATGTCAGACCATTTGGGAATGCAGTAATATTGCTTGCAGGAGATTTCAGACAAATGTTACCTGTTATTCTTCAATCAACACCAGCAGATGAAATAAATGCTTGCCTCAAATACTCTACGTTTTGTTCCATGTGAAGAAATGAAACTTAACTCAACTATGCATGTCCAGTTGCAAACTGTTCGATCCGCACAACTTTTGCATCGCTTGTGGGAAATTGGGTACAAAAAAGTGCCAGTTGATCAGAGTTAAGGGCAAAATTCTTGGACTTTTAACTTCTGTAATTTCTGTAATTTTATTTCATCAAAAGAATAGTTAGTTTAAAAGGTTTTTGCAGATATTCAAATTATAAGAATTCCATTTGACTGAGTGAATGAGCTATTCTTGCAGGTCAATACAAAGATGCCCATGAACTTAACGCTATTATTCAATGTAAAATTCCAAGTGAAGTAGTCAAATACAAATCCATCGACACTGTTGTGAAAGCAGATAATGGTAATTATCCAACAGCTATATTTCCCAGGGATGCCACCGCATATATTGTAACTGAAATTTGGTGTACTAATTATCATGTTGTAAATATAAACCAATCCAAGCTTTGCAATGGCACATAGCTTGTAGTGAAAAAATAATAAACAACAATCTTTACAGGACCTTCACAGATTGATATATCTTCATGTCATGCATTCCTATGATTCCACCGGATACATAATTACACTTAAGGAAGTTGAACTATCCAATTTTATTGTCATTTGCAATAACCATCAACAAAGAACAGGGAACAAGCTTTAGAATTGTGGGCCTTACAGTTACACACTGACTGTTTTTTCACATGGACAATTTGTATTACGTATTCAAGAGTCACCAAACCGGAAAAGCTCTATATCAGCTAAGAAAATGGAACAACGAAAACTGTGTTCCCATGCAAAATGGAAAATTAAACCTATAAGAAACATGCTTTTTCTCAGTTTGGAACTTTTTCCATTGCGCCAATTTGAGCCACATCAACGCGTGGCAGGGTACAGCTAGTATATATATATATAGATAGATTGATAGATAGATAGATAGATAGATAGATACGCATTTACCCACACATACAGATATATGTGTCTGTGTAATTATGTATGCATATATATTACACAGACACAGACACACACACACACATATATATATATATATATATATTATATATATATATATTTATATATATATATATATATATATATCCAACATTATTTTACTTTTCACATGCCAATTTCTCTAGGACAATGTAACGTGTTTATTAGTTGATTTCATTATGAACAATAGGAAACTAAAGAATTCAAACATATTCTTAATGTCTCAATTGAAGAATCAGAAAAAAAATTGGCCGAATAATTAGCTTTATGAATACCGGCTTATGAATTATTGCACACTAGAAATTTCATTACTTAATCAGTGTTTCAAATTAATAATTATTTCTAAAAGTATTTAGCTTATGACCCATCATTAACACATTGAAAATCTATTCACTAGAATATACTTTATTTATTGATAAATGTTCGATACAAGTATATACGTATTAATCATGTGACACATTATATTAAAGAAAGGAACTCATATATACTACCTCTCAGATATCTGCCATATTATATTTGATTTTTTTCCTGAAATTTACCATGTATTGTTTGTGAAAAAAATTTGAATTTTATTTTCCGATACTTTATGTTTGTATCATAAGTCGATCCACAAAATATATTAACACTAGAAAAGACCATCCTTAAATAAGTGTTGATACTTTTGTAATACTGTCATATTAAATAACGTTTTTGTAAAGTAATTTAAACTCGAATATTAACTGTGATTTTAAGATACATCATATGAAATCAATGACATATTATTATTTAAAGTTTAACTAAACAGCTACAGCAGGAATTATAACACACGTTACTAAACTCTAATTGTGATAGCTGGAGAAATCAAATATACGATCTGGACGTGAGGCCACTTTAGAAAATCAGTATTCAATAAAATTTTGTAAACATAGGAAACATATAAAATGCTTCAGACTGTTTTGGATCATCTTGCATAAATCCACAAGCAGTTTTCGAATGGCGTTAGGAATTTACATTTTGTCTGTGAGAGATGACGAAATGTGTAGGAGGAGTAAGGATGTCAAAACACTTGACTTCATTGGAAAAATAAAGTAGTTAATACATTATGGTGTTTTTCTGTCTATAGAGACAGGAAGCGCACAGATAAATGTTACAATTGTTTGCGTGCAACCGAAGATGTGGAAGATATGCGTGAAGTTTGTCTCGACAGTGGCTTAGAAAATACCAGATCGAAAGACGTTGTGATGACAGCAGAAATATGGTCCCGTAGATCTATTAATTTCCCGTAGATTTGAATACTTTGGTGATCTGTGATGAAAGTGTTATCTACCGCATTATCCAAGTTCAAGATACAGATTAACCAGTAGAAGCCAGCTGGTTTTCCCATGTCCAAGAGTGCTAGACAGTTCAAATCTACTAGAAAACAGATGATCATTTGTTTTCTTGACAAAAAAGATGATCTACATGCTCTGTGTTATTACTGAGCAGATAGTCAACAAGGGAAAATATGCTGAGGATTTAAGGGAGTTCATGAAGTGATTTCGTCGTAAGAAGCCAACATATTTTAAAACCAGATCAAAAGGTGTTTCTACAATCGTTCACACTCTATCCATCACACAGAATAGTTAATCAAATTAAGAATAACACTACTCCATGATCTCCCGTCTTCAGACATTGCTCACTATAACTTTTGGTTATTATTTTTTGAGCTATTGGTATGAGATAAGTGAAGAGATGAAATCGGTTGTGATGGATATCAATGACACGCTCATACAAGAGACGTTCCAATGGTGCATTCCAGAAAATATTGGAATTGTACAAGTGCATCGCAACCGACGGGGAATTATTTTTAAGAGGGTTAGAGTTTAATGTTTGTATTATCAATAAATATGTCTATACGAAAAAAGTATCGTAAGTATGAAACATATAAAAAACTAAATGATTAATATAGGGTGCCCCCCAAAACAACGGGCCCAAACTCTAATTAGTCCCCGTTTCTTAGTGTTTTGTCTGAATGAAATGAACCTTTGGTCATGACTAGTTTATTATATTCAAGACATCACATCAAAACACTAGGGTATTTGGCCTTTGATTTCTCCGTTCTACAGCATATGTTCTATATCGCCTCCATTTAGCTTTTGTTTTGTTTGGGGGGGCATCCTGTAATAGAAAACTTTGGAATAGAAATAAGTAAGAGAAAACCCAGGATGCTATCCATAGCAATTTTCTTTCTCACTACAAGCTTTAATCAGTAAATTCAATTCATTCAATTAGATAATACTGAATCGACTGACAAATGTATAACACATGCACTCAAGTAGCTTCGGAAGTCTGTGGAAACAGGTCCCAGACCTGGACGTCCTCTTCTGCCATTGATGAGCAATCTGTCCGTCAAGTTGAGGCTGTTATTTTGGAATATCGGCGCATTACTATTCGCCAAATAGCCCAAGATGTCAAGATTCGTACAGGATCTGTGGAAACTATCATTCATGACCATTTGCATAGGCATAAGGTGTCAGCCAGTTGGATTCCCACGTTGTTCACAACATTCCAGAAGCGAGAACGCGTCGAATGCTCGAAGATGAATTTGGATAGGTGCCAAGAAGATGAGTCAAAGTTTTTCAAAGGACTGATTACACAGGATTACACCTGATTCCATCACTATAAGCCTAGTCAATGCAGTGGAAGTACTTGGACTCATTACCTCCAAAAGAGACTAGGGTGCAGCCTTCCGCTGGCAAGGTCATGCTCACAGTCGTCTGGAACCAGGACGGAGTAGTGATAACACATTTCCTGGAAAAGGATACCACAATTACAGGGGCCTATTATGCTGCAGTTTTGTAGGAATTTAAGGGAAGCTATAAACAGAGGCGGGGCAAGACCCCCAACGGTACCCTCCTCCTGCAGGACAACGCTTCGATCCACAACTCTAATGTCGCCGGATCAGAAGCACGGGCGTGTGGTTATGAAATCTTTCCCCATCCTCCCTACTCTCCTGGCCTTGCACCCTCTTTCACCTCTTCCCAGCCACGAAGTAGTTTTTGAAAGGAAAGCGTTTCCCAGATGAGGCATCCTAGATTTCTGAAGTCACGTCCTGGTGGTAGGATCAACCTGGGGTGTTCTACAAAAACGATCTCCAGAGCTGCATCAAACGATGGGAGAAAAACATAACTCTGGGTGGTTACTATGTAGAGAAATACTAAAATTGTGCCACGTTTCGTTGCTCTACTGCTATGGAAAGTGGGCCAGGGGCATTACTTATTGCACGCTTCTGGTATATGATGAAATAGATAATAGTGGGCACTCTTAACACCCACTTTGTTTTCGCCGGCCGACTTTGGAGCTGAGTCTGTTACACCCTAAATGTAGATATCACAGCCTTGAATGTTACTCTTCTCAATGCGAATGGTCTTGAGATTATCTCACAAGCGGCACGACGTTTTGCCCCTGGGAGTAGATATAGATGCGATTTAGGAGACGCATATCCTTTCTCAAGTGGATTATAAGGTGCTGGCTTGAGATTTTGATCTTTTCTATGCATATGGACGCCTGCGAGGGAAAGGAGTTTCCTTACTGGTGAAACATACTCTGCCGTGACGGTGGACAATGCGGAGGGCAGGCTGGTCATAGCCGATGGTGTTGGAAAAGAATTTGTGTTTTCGGGTGATAGCGGTCCATGCGCTCGTTAGAGGGTCTAATTCTTCGGTCAGGTCGACTCGCTCCTAGCATTTCGGAAGCGACTAGTACTAATGGGGAGTAGAACGCCATCTTAGATCCCGGGATAGACAAGAAAGGAGGCGAAGGCAGAGGGTTGGAAAGGTACGAGTCGAGCCTGGCTGATCTGATATCAAGATGCGATCTGATCGAGTGGTTTCGGGTGGAGAATCCAGAGCAGGAGATGTGGACGTGGGCCAATAACTTTCTTCCTATCCGAATACCTATTTGGACAGGGTGTCTGTTAGCAGAGGCGAAGTAGACATCTTTTTTGTCCCACGTTAACTTGGCTAGGCAAAACTGACCATAAAAGTGGACAATCTTAATAAAACTTTATATATACACGCACATGCACACACACGCACACGCACACAGACACACACATATATGTATATATATATATATATATATGTACATATACATGTATATATATATATAGTAAGTTGTAAAATATATATGGCGTTTTAGCTACACTGAATATTCCGCGTTTCATCTACCCTAGGATTCTTCAGGCTTATGCGGGCTTTTTTTTTTTTTTTGGTTATCTCGTATTTTTATTTACGCACCTACTATTGACTTTTTTGTTAGCTAATCAGCTCTCTAGTATCCATCGCGCCCTTCCTAATCAGTCAATGAGCAGGCAATTACCGGGCAAATGTCCATTTGACCTCCGGTTTACTTTCTCAGTAGTGTGTGCTATTTAGCTTGGATATCTAGTGTATTGACCTTTTTTAAATCTAGGCAACTTTGTTATATGTTAGTTTATATACATACGTATATGTATATATATATATATATATATATATATATATATATATATATATATATATATACATGAGCATACACATATATGTATGGTAGTTTATGTATATGCATGTTTATTTATTTCTTTATTTTATTTTCTATTGTTTATGTTAGTTTAAAAAATATTGTGATTTTTTTTGTTTTTGTTTTTGTATTCTCATCCTACAGTAAATTTTATCAATTTAACACAGTTGTTCGCTATTTCTCACGTACGGTTTAATAGATGTGGGATTCCTTAAAGTATAGGATAGCAAATTTTTCATGAAGGCATAATCTACATTGATCGTCTAGGTCTCTACATGTGTTTGCTTGTCTTATTATTTTCCATTCGACTACTGGCGAACTTCCGCTTTCCTGGACTCCCCAGTATGTATTCGCGAGCGTTGTTTTCATGCGGTGTTTTTTATTATTGAATGCATATTTGTGGTCATAATATCGAGTTTTGAAATCTAAGAAAGTCATACCTAAGTAAGATGTCGTGTTATTCAGGTTTTCCTTCGCAAATATTGTTTTCTGGTAAACCACCCTTTTGGTTAGACATCTATTGTTAAGTCGGCAAAATGGACGGTGTCTGCAGTTGCATTTATCTTGTTCGTTATTAGTATTTTAATGTTTATTTCTGGTATGGCTGTTGTCCGGATTTGGTTTATTATTATTATTATTATTATTATTATTATTATTATTATTATTATTATTATTATTGTTATTATTATTATTATTATTATTATTATTATTATTATTATTATTATTATTATTATTAATACTATTAATATTTTTATTATTACTAGTTGTATACGTGCCATTTGTGTTGATTTTACTTTTGTCATGGTGTCCACTTTTTATTGTTTATTTTGATGTTGTTTACATTGTTTTTATTTAATATTTTGTTATTATGTGCTTTAAGCATCATCTCTACTTTTTCGCAGCAGCTGTATAATAACATTATGGCATTTTTATTGAAAATGTTCTGTAAGGGGTTGGTTGCCGGAAAGTGTTTTTTCCATAAGCTTTAGAAATTTCTTGCAAAGTTTAATTTTTAACATTTGATTATATGGAACCGTATACCAGATTATATTTCTTTTTCTTATATTTTTAATTTTATTATAGTTATTGGTGTTTTGTTGCTTATATTTGATATCAATATTTTTGTATTCGATATTATTAGAGCGGTGTCAAAATATTGGTTGATCTGGTAAATGCATTTCCATCGCTTGAGTTATTGCTAAGACGATCGAGCAAAGAATATGTTTTATAATTGATGGTGGGTTATTGGACTTAGGGTCTACGTATATTGGGTCAGCTTATCTTTTAAGTAGGGTTCATATGTGTTTTTATCTAAATTTAACGTTACGTCCAAGAAGTTTGTTATGTTATTTCAGCTAATACCTCTACTTTTAGGCCTAGTTTTTTTTTTCATTTCTCTGTGTATGATTTTCTTAAAGTTATCTCCCTTGACTTTGTTGGAGTGTGTTATTATAGCTAGTCCACATCTCTATATAATCCGATATCCTTAGTATCAAATATGCTTGTGAGGGGATATAGGATGAATAATCCCACAGGATCTGATTTCTCTGCAGAATCCCAGGCGCCAATCGCCAAATCAAACGAATTTGTAATTTTAGTGTTTATCCATTGGTTATCGTTATTTATTAGAACTGATTCTCTACATTTTTTTATGATGTCGATTTCTTCCGAGGATATATCACTCTATTTCTCGGCGAATTCTAGGGCAATGTTGAAAAGTTCTTCGGATATCGGGAGATAGAAGTCTATGATGTTTAACTGTAGAAACGTATTTTGATTTTTGTTGTCTATATTTTTGAACGAAGTGATTGCTTCGGCAATATTTGCCAACTGGTTAAATTCATAAATTTATACTTTCGTATATTAATTTGATGTGAGTAAATGAAGTATAAATTAATATATATATATATATATATATATATATATATATATATATATATATATATATATATATATATATGTGTGTGTGTATGTGTATGTGTATGCGTGGTTTTATATGTTGCAAAAAATATGATACATTAATTTCCTTGGATTGCAGCGTTTATGTCCACACACAAAAATGGTATCAGATTCTTAATACGACAAATAATGGTTCTCTTATTATACTAATTATTATGAAATACACCAATGTTTGTATTGGTAATTTTCTTTTAACTTTATCGTATTTTCTTATTTGCACGGAGCTCCCATAGTATAAATCGCGTAGACTATCTACGTGAATATAATTACACGTAACAGCAAACTAAATATGATCGCCCTATGGGCAAACTAGAATTAAAAAAAATTAAAAGGAAATTAATTCAAATGAATGTTTAAAAATATGCAAATTGCCTAGATCGATTGACCTGAATGCAATTTCTTTGACACATACACAACAAAGTTGTATCATCTTTTTTAAATTATTAGGGAATGGAAGTGTTAATATAAATACGAATACAAAATTAAAATATGCCTACATTCGTCAAATATGCTATAGAAAAATGATCCCTCACTTATAAACTGTGATTTTTTCATAGCTTGAAAAATGTTCTTTTCCTTGGATTTTGAAATATATTTCAGTTTTAAGCAATTTCGGAAGACTATATATATTTTAATTTTAAATGTTTTTGTCTAAGGGTGAGAAGATACTGCACTTTTACCAAAAAATTGAATAGCTGTACAAAAGTACTAAAAATAGGCTCAGGTGGATGAATGGTCCTCTTAATATGGGACCGTAAATGTAAATACAACATAACCAACTACACCATTCAGGTCATAATTATTTCAACGACACCTCGTTTGTTAAATCTAATCAATAGTTACCAAAAATGGGGGTACTGCTCTCTCCTTATATATACATATATATATATATATATATATATATATATATATATATATATATATATGCATATAAAAATGTAACTCTTGGAGCGTTCGCAATTAATAGTCTAAAAATCACTGGACGGATGGCCTCCACGTTTTGGTATAATTTGTTTACTATATCAATGTGTGTTTTTATATATTTCTTTTTAATTATAACATTATACTTAATTTTTCTATGATAAATAGGTGGGTTTCTTTGTACCGATAGGTCATTTTTTATTCAGGGGCAATTATTTATTACCGCTTCCTGTCACGTGAACAGTGTTTCCAATTTAGCGGGTTTCCTGATTGAGCTGGAGATTTCGTTTGCAATCAAGTGGGGACTTCTAGAAATTCTGGAGATATTTCACACCCACACACCCGCAATTTAAGATTAAAAAATAAATAAAAGCGCTGTAAAAAATGTAAAACATAAAATAAATTTATCCGTGTACGTAAAAAAAGTAGCATTTATTGCCTTTGGTAACAATTATTAATTGATTATTTGTTTTGTTTTACACCTTTTTTCGGCTAACCTTTCTTAAATCTCGCTATAAAATCGATTTTTTAAAGTACATTTTAGTTGGGGGCATTCCAAGCTCCGATGTTTAGTTTAAAATACGTTCTAAGCAACCACGCTTAATATAAAAATATTTAGTCGAAAATTGTAAAAAGCAAGAAACAACAGAAAAAACAAAAGCACAAATACTCATACCATTACAGTAGAATTAAATTATCAACCAACCTAAATAATTTTAATATGCGAAAACAAAGTTTTTTTTTGTTTTTGTATTTTTCTAATTTCAAAATATGTTGCACCATTATTGTGATGTTTAATTAGCAGTATATTTCAATTAAACTTTTATTAAAAAATGTTTTAGTTTGTGATTTGTTTCTTGCAAAAAAAATACCCTCTCAGAAAAAACAGGTAAAACTAGATGATAAAATATTTAAGACTTCTCAGGGGGCTAACCGCTTAAATATAATCCCAGAAAACTATAGTAAGAAAACACGAAACATTTTATATATTGAATATACTATATCTATAATTTTTTATTGTAGGAAGTAAAAATATGGAGGGTTTTGTGGGGGTGAATTAGCAATTTTTTGAAAATTTCAGATGATAAAAGGTAAAAATCTAGCGATTTTCTGGAGATTTTTTCTCCTGATCTCGCGTTTTTTTTAAAAATCTCATTTACAACACTGCATCACTAAAAGGATATTAAGGTCTCACGACTACAGGCTTAATGTAAACAGAATGTGTTTAAAATATCGGTAAATTTTCAATGAGTTTAATCACATGATTATTAATAATGTTACCATGTGATTGAAATTTGATTTAAAGTAACCACACGTGGTCGCTTTCCTTTAAAGTATTCGATCAAAAAATGGTTAGGTACAAACAAAATGAATGTCGACGCTCAAGGTGTATAAGCATTTTCACCCCTCCCTTTACTTAAACATTCACCAAAAATCAGGAAATTAACCAATTTTAATGAACATTTCAGTACTTATAAAATAATGCTCGCAGAATAAAATACACTGATGATTTTTACTTAACTCTTAGTGAATATGTTTTATTTTGTTTAAACAAAAAATACTTTACTAAAGTTATTGTTTTCAGTAGTAAATAAAAAACGCAAGAATTTATTTTTGATTTTTTTATATAAATTTAGCATCGTAATTTGTAACAATAAAAAATAATTTTTACTGGAACATTCCGAGAAAAGCCCCTTAAGTCCGTATTAATTAATTCGATATAATTCGAAGAAAAATGACTTTCTCTCATACTATTGAAGAAATTGAAGATTCAAGTAGATCCCTATTTCAGTCACATAAATTATTTAGGGTGAAATTAGTTTAGGAATTTCTAACCAAGCCTAAATATATTTTTTTGCTTAAAAAATAGCATTGATACAGTAAGTTATGCAAAATTTGCATAGAATGCTCTGCTTTACGTTTGTTGTAAAAATGGGAAGGAAATTTGAATTTCGTTCCATTTTAAATTCGGTACATTTTTACATTACGTCCGACACATCGTTCACATTCGACAGGTCAACTTTTATAGCTTTTCGGGTATGCTGGCAAGGTTAGGGTTGTATGTTCCGAAAGCCGGTCTTAACATGGGTAGATTGTTAGGTGTGTCAGAAATTTCGTGAAAAATAGTGAATAATTCCAACCTGTCTTCCCAAGCTTATAACTCCTCGAAAAATGTAACTCACGCCCTATATTTTTGTTTGATTAAAGGAGCAAGGACCAAGGTTTCATTAAAAAAGAAAAAAAAACAACGTGTTATGTTTTTAAAAAAAAGGTTTTAAACTTCGGACGTTACAGGTGAATTTCTAAACACACTACGTTTTTGTTGTAAATTTGAATATATTATTTATTACCTTTTCACTTCAATTTGTGATATATAAAACTTTGGTGAGTAAATTAATTATTTAATTTTTAATAGACATTTCAAAATGGGGCGTGTGAATTAGTCGACCCCCTGTCTTTCCAAGCTTATACCTAGTCGAAAAATGTAATTCAAGCCCTATTTTTTTCAATTAAATGAGCAAGGACAAAGGTTGTATGAGGAAAAAAACAGAAGAAAAAATACAACGTGGTTTTAAAAAATAACTTCGAACTTTACAGGTAAATTTCTAAAAAAACACTACTTTTTTGTTTTAATTTTGAATATATATGAATTTATTGGAAAGAGCATAAACTTCCACATTGATCCTGATAATATCGTAAAAATTGAATGAATAGAAAAAAATTGATAAATTTTTAAATTTTAAAATTGAAAAATATGGAGTTCGTAAAATTCATTACTGTTTTTTAAACAATAAAAAAAATTCTATTACTTTTAAAACAACTTTAATAGATTTTTTTGGAAGTATAATCCATAAAGAAAATAAACACCCCGCTTTTAAAAGAGAAATTGCGAGTTTTTATATTTGTTTCGCAGTTTCGTGATAGGGGTGTCAAAAATTCCTACAAAAATGCTGATACATCTACTAGATTCGAGTGTTTATTCGTTGTAAACGTACTCAACCTATAAATGTCGATATTTTCAATGTGAATGGTAAGATTGACTCATGTAATATTAACAAACAGAAATAACAAACTGACATTTTCGTTTAAAATGGAATTATTTCCCTTTCGTTGTTAACTTTTTTAAAAAAATATTGTGTGTTTTATATTCATAAACTACAATTGTTGAACGTTACTGTTTTGATTATATTAATTTGGGGGCACAATAAAAAAATGAAGAAAGATTAAAATGGAGCGAAATTGTAGTTTCCGTTCCATTTTTACAACAACCGTTACACAGCGGATACTCAGCAAATTTCATCGTAATTTATAAGCATAATGTTGAAACATTAAATCAATATTTTATTTATTTTTCTGCATAATTATTGATGGAATTATTTTTATTTTTATTTTCTGCACATCTGTTAAAAAAAATTGTACATTCTCTTGAATAAAAGAATCAACATTTTCTCTACATTCACGTAACTATTTACAGTGTTCATGTAAAGCATTCATCTGTTCATTTTATAATAAAAATTCCGTTTTCAAAGGGAAATGTTTACTGCCTAATTTCTTTTTTTTAAAAGTGCAAGTTTTCCTGAAAAAAAAAAGACTTTCACCTAACAATTTATGGTAAACAATTTATCTTTTTTGGGGGAAAAATAAAAATTACACAAGGTAAAATATACAATGGAATTGTATATCCATTCAACATCTGATACAGTGTGTCAACGCCTAAAATGATTTTGGAGTACATCTACCAAAAAAAAACAAAAAACACTCAACACACCAACGGATCCGGCTGCCCCGTATACCTTTTGGAAAATCAATGAGAAGAAACCACGCTTTTTTGTTATATGGAGCTACTTCCTTCTCTACTGGACCAATCTTTTGCCTACCTTGATTTATTACCCCGGAGGACAATGCACTCCTTCAGATAATGAACTACCCAGGTTGTATCAAATTACCTTTACCTATACTTATTTCCATATAATTATCAGTAAGTTAGTTTCTATATTTGTGCTGAAAACACAGCTGAACATTTTGCTTACCGCATTTCATTTCCTCTGATGAAATGAGCCTTTATTGAAAATCCATGGATTAAAGAAATCAACATAACCCCTTCTACATATTCCTTTTGTCGAACAATACGCACTTAATTCGAATATATGTGTATATACTTTTTTTTTCAGAATTATAATATAACCACTAAACTTATATATTGCTCCATGTTGACATATTGAGCTTTTTCATTTTAGCGAGGATCGCCCTGAAAATATTACTTCAAGTAATATCTATCAGGATTTTTCATCTGATTGCTAATCAGTGTCTTACCTTGATTACATAGATATATATATATAGGGAAATGTGCACAGACACACACACACACACACACACAGACGCGGTCACTTTTATAGATATACTAGCAATGGGTGCCAGTGCTTGGTGGTGTATGCTGAGCAAAAAAATGGTCAATTTTTTTTAAATTTGACCCCTATTATGACTCCTTAAAATTTATTGTTTGGGGCTCAAATCGAGTTATTAAATTAGATCCATGACCAAGGAACCTATCTCTAAAATTTCAAGTTGGTAGACCAAAGATTGTTGAAGGAGTTTGGTAGAGTTCTCAAAGGTCAAATTGTTGAACTTTGACCTTTTAATCGCCAAAAGTCTGGCCCAAAAGCGATTACATCGAGTTTCCCACATTTCAGTAACCTGCCTATCAAATTTTGAGTCTGTAGACTAAACATTGAGAGATTGAGAGAGTTATTGCGTAGGGGAGTGTACACAGACACACAAACACACAGATACACAAACACGTTCACCTATATATATATATATATATATATATATATATATTTATTTACTTGTTTACTATATCTATATCCTCACAGGGAGACATGTAATTGCTCGGTTTTGAGGAGGACTAAAGCATTTTCTATGTATATATTACTTTGTCATGAATCGTAAAACATATTTAAATATCGATTGATTTATAGTTTGATCGGAGAAAGCTTCATATACGTATCTTCACTGATCTTGTTTGCATTGTATTGCACTATACGTTGCACTATAGTATACATAAATTATATATATATTTTTAACACAATTGCTTGACTTAAAGTTGATAGTCAATACTCAATAATATATTTTCAATTGTGCTCTTAATGAATCATTTATCCCGAACTACCCCTTGCCCTCTTAAAACACCTACTATTGTTTTCATAATGTGGATTCTACTGCCTGTGCTTCGATGCCTTTTGTTTTAATGAACTGATGGCCCGATAAGTCTCGAAATACAACAGATACCTCAAAATGACAGGTGCTCTTATCATTGCGAGGCAAGCCTGGCATAATCCCTAACCAACCTCTCCTGAGTCCACACTGTCTGCCCAGTGGTAAGGATTAATCCATGAAAACATTGCCGATATATGCGGAGAGCACCTACAGATACTGGAAGTTCTAAATGGCCCTACATTTAGTAACGACCCAATTCAACGATGCTTAACTGTGGTGATCCAGCGGGGACCGGTGTGTCAACTTAATTATGCATTACTTGCGATTTTAAATTATTTGGACATTCTTCGTATTTCAATAGTTATTCATCCGTTGATTATTTGTATAACATTTGCGGTAATTTCAAACAATGTTTTTTTATTCGCTATGTGTTTTCCTTAATTGGTACTTTGAAAGAGAAACTGTAACCATGAAACACAAGCTATAAATACGAACATCTTGTATGGAATGCGGACATGAATAAGAAAGTTTTATTGATAAAGACAATTTCAATTTAGTTGATACATACACTCATAATATAAATAGAAGACGACCGTTAGTTTCTAGTTGGTTACGAGTTACGAGTCCAGTCGGCTGAGTTCTACAACTGAGTGTGGATATAAAGTACGAGAGAAAAGCAAACATGCACGTCTTTTACATGAAAAAGAAAACAGATAATGACATGTAAAGAGTTTTCCCCGTTGAGGAATCGAAATAAAAAGATTGCCGATCATATAACCCTAATCGAATAGTTTGTTTATTGTATCAGTTTGATTTCTAGGACCGCATCCAAGATATGTGAAATTCCTGCTATAATCACAAAAAATACGTGTTTTGTTGCTACGACAGCTTTACTTCGGTTCTAATAAATCTATTCTCTCACGTAGAACGCACACACGCATTATATAGACTATGATATGAAGTTTTCTTCGCATGACGAATATTATTGATTGTCAGTGATTGAAGCCCTGTATGTGTTGGCAAATTCGTCTGTTGCCGGCTACGACTTATTTCTGATTTTGGTAAGGTCATGCCGTTGACTTCATCCATGACATCTCAATGTCATTCGATCCAGATAGCTGCTACAGCGACTACATCCAAAATTGTAAATTACATTATTATTAGGATGGGGGTGAACATGTTTTCAAGAAGATTGCATTAACGTTCTCACAACACTTATTCGAAGTGAAATATTGTTTTGGCACCGTCGAGCTGATTTGGTTGGCGAATATCTCACTTCCTGTCCCTAACAACGCTAATCGTAGAAATACTCGACATTAATCACTGCTAGAATTTTAATTTCAGAGAATTCATTTTTTTCCCTTGCATAACCTACGTAATAATATCCAAAGTTTACCCATTCTTGGATAGAATATCAGTAATTATTTTAAATTCCGCATCCATTTCTTAGTTTGAACAAATCATAAGGGCACGACGTGTTAGGGTCCAATATAAACTGATCTTACGTTTTGAGGGGCAAAATGAATCCCAGCGTGTTTGCAGCCCCGTAAATGTAGATTTGCGGTAAAAATGTAAGGTAACAAGATAGTGTTTTTTTTATAGCAATACGTCAAGGAAATTCATGGAGGAGTAATACTCTCCACTATAAGTATACTTTAACGCGGGCTGCATTTTATGAAGTAGGGAGAAAAATTATTTGACCTCTGTTTGATTACTGGGCAGACAAAATTATCGTTCACATATCGAAAATAGGCTAAGTGTTTAATCGGTCCAAAGTGTAACCATCCTTCATTGAAACCCACAACAATATACGCTATTATGAACATAGCCTATGGAGACACTGTCTATTTGCCGGTGCATTACATTGCTGAAACTCAATTCAACAGATGCAGTAGTAAATATCATCAGTTAACCAAATATGTTTTCAGAATTACGGACAGGCGGTATAAATAGTGTGTGCAGATAACTCAAGTCCCTAAAATCGGGACATAATTAAACATGTGGTTAATGCCATGAGAACACATAAATTTATTAACAAACCTGGACTTAAATAAATGTCTGCCAAATAAAATTAATATTTAAGTGAAAATTTACTGTAATGTTCAAATAGAGGTTGTAAAATATTTTAGATCCGTTTTGAAATCCTATGCTGTGAGCATAATAATAATGTAATTTGCAATTTTGTATGTAGTTGTAATGCCACCTATTTGGGTCGAGTGACATTGAGATTGGATGGAAGTGTCCAACATAACGTACCTACCAAAATAAGAAATAGGAAATAACGAGCAACAGACGTATGTATCGACACATGCGTGTCTACAATCGTTGCCAATCTTATAAAGATTTTGGAGGCGGATCACATTTGGTTGGAGAAAGATTTATCAGAAAATAACAACAAATTGATGGGATTTTCATGGGTAGCTTCTTAGGTCCTATCCTTGCCGATATTTCCCTTGGATTTTATGAATGAAAACGTTTAAACTACCCCATAACATTCCTGCTTTACATTTACGCTATGTGGATGCTATATTTGCGGGCTTTTGTTTCTCAGGACCCTGCTTTGAAATTTTTCAAACGTCTTAATTCCTTACATCACACTTTTTTTCTATTACTATAGTTCCGTTCCTCGGCGTGCTGATTGAAAGGTCCGGAGGTTATTTTATTACCTCAAGTTATAGTAAGTCTACCTTTCAAGTCTTTATACTAAATGGTGTTCTTTTACATTTAAAACCACCAATGTACGTTAATGTATATGTTAGTACATAGAGCTTTGGTTATTTGTTCTCCCTGTCGACTAGCTACGAAATTACTAAAAATAAAGAAACTCTGTTCGAAAACGGCTACCCAAAATTCTTAATTGATAAATATATTAAATTTGAAATCAACCGATTTAATAAAGATATACACTTTCTACTCCAAAGTGTGCTGCCTATCATAAGTTTCTACGCGTATAAGAAAAATGTGTCCCTTTCATTACCCAACTTAAACAGATTATCAACGATTGTTTTCCGTCTTCTACCCCTCCTATGATTTTCAAAACATAACCTGCAGTTTCTTTTTTCAAAAAGGACGAGTTGCCCTGCACTTAACGTCGTAATGTTATATATGATGTCAAATGCCAGTGTAATGATGTCTACGTCGATCGAATCAGGTTGTATTGTGAAACAAGAATTAGACAACATGCAACTTGATGCATTTGAAATAAAAATAAAAATTAAATTCTTTTCAATCATAACCACAATAATTTTAATTCTGCATTTGAACAACAATTATTGGATAATTTAGATTGTGGTTTTGCATATAAGGACGCCCTTTAGTTGAATTCTCTTCCGAGGCCGAGCGATTAGTCATCTAAACACTCACGAACTCTCTTCATTGCACGACTCAAGTCCACTTCTCTGCAGGTAGAAGAGGTTTATGTATACATTGAACCCTTTTAAACATCTTTAGACGGACACTATAGCGAGATACGTAGATTTATACATGTACATTCATATTTATACATACGGGATATATCAGTCTTTACCCGTTATATTTTACGAGTTTTTCTCCCTTTTATTATATATTTATACTCCATTTTTGTCTCTTCTTCTCTTTCTCCCCCCCCATCTAATACTTATTTTATGGTAATTGTAAATGGGTCTTTCTCATTTTCACCCTCGTGTTAATTTCTCCCTACTAGTTAACAAAAATTAAAATACCATCGTTTTAACCTGATAAGTATGGTGAAAGGCATCTCTGGTTAATACAAACACACACACACACACACACACACGCACCCCCATATATATATATATATATATATATATATATATATATATATATATATGTGTGTGTGTGTGTGTGTGTGTGTGTGCGTATATATATATATATATATATATATATATATATATATATATATATATATATATTGCTGTTTTTTCATAATTGCTTTTAGTCCAGAGATTCACATGCCTTTGACAGTTAGAAAATAACGGGCGTGCGTAAGTATATAAAGTAATTGCCTTCCGAGAACCTGAAGTGTCGTTAGCAAACATCACATGAAAAGCATAAAAATAAAAAATCACAGCAAAACTAATATAAGTGAATTATAAAATAGACAATAAATAACGTATTTTCCTTGCATGATATCAAACAGCATGTGGTTAGTAATGGAGTTCTAAGAGTGTCTTCTTCTCAGTGTTTCGGCTGTTGTGACAAACCTGTATTCTTCATTGTAAGAAATGTTACCGCAATACAAAACAAGCAAAAAAGACAAATATTCTTTTGCGTGTTGCATGGAAGTGAACAGAACCCATCTTATTCATTCTGTGTCTCTTATCTTCATGGCAGTTATATTGGTGCTGTCGAAAAAGGACAGTAGAAATATATAGATATTGAAAAAGTTGGCCTATTTTATGAAATAAACAACACTATACATCACTGTTATTATTGAATAGGTAAGTTATTTAATTGCAACGGATACACGGTTAAGTAAACAAAATATTGACGATATACACCAGAGCTTTTAATATAATATAATATAATATAATATGATATAATAACATAAGACGTATGTATTCAGTTCTTTCTAAAGAATATGATTTAATATATAATACTCCCAATATTTAGAATGTATACACACGATATTGCCACAAACAATTTATAAAATAATCCAATGCCAAAACATCATTAAAAAGATGAAATATCGAGAGATTTGAAATACACTAGACAACTGAGAAAGCATTATACCACAAAAAGACTTGAACAAACAAGATCTTGCTATACGATTACGATATGCAATTATGCTTGTCCCTATATACTTAGTGAATATGTTATACAAATATGAATACTTGTACTACAACACAAAGAAAAACTGTAATGTGTATACACCTTTATATGAGAAATATAAAAATTAATTCAGAACATATAAACATGATAATAGAACAATTTTATATATCTTACTGCCGACGTGTTTCATAATCTGACATAGCAAAACAGTTTGTATTTATTTATTTTTTTTTACATGGTAGTCACCACTCGGGGATAAGGGTTATTGCGTGTACAGTAATCAATGGAATAATATCGTAATAATCGTTAGTACTGGAGATTTGATAAAATGTCTTACTCAAAGAGGGTGTTCTATGAGGAATTTGTGTATGATGGACTTAAATACAGCCAAGTTGTCAGGTGGGATACAGGCAAACGGAACACAGTTTCTAAGTAAACAGCTTGTTCATGGAATCTACGTTTTGATTTAAGCGCAGATATAGAGTGGGGAAAATTAGTGACAGTGGTTTCAGCTATACGATTGTTTTTCGTAAAATATTGGCCAGGAGGAGACCAGCGATTGTAGCTCAGACTAGCACTTTCCATGAAATAAACGATAAAACAAATACAGGCTCGCAACGTCCCTTCTGTGGAAGAGTGGTTGCAGGAAAGTGGAAAGGGCATCCCTCACTAAGCTACGAAGTCTATTTTGTACTCTGTCTCGCGGGGATGCAAATTAGCAAGGCCATCTTGAGGAATAAAAATCGGTCCATTGGAGGTGCGAGGCAGTCGGGTTCTGACGTTCGTGGCGATCAGTACAGTGACCGTTGTGTTTCGTTAGTGACCGTTGGGTTCCGTTTCTATTCTTGCAGTCAGCTGAGCGTTGTTAGTTACCTTCGCGCTGTGGCTGTCATTGTTTGTTGGTTTGCTGTGTGTTGCCGTGGTTCTTCAGTGAAACGCTTCGTCGCCCACGACGAGACTCCCCGTCTCCTACACAAGATACTCATACAAGCTATTTCGCCCCCCCACTCCGAACTTGGTTTTCTTTTCTTCAATGGCGGATAGGTTCGATCTAAAGTTGATACCGGAATTCGACGGATCCGACCCGGTACTCAGCTGGGTTGAGAAGGTCGAGTTACATTGTCAGTTGTCCGGAGTGAAAAATGTCGAGCGCGTGATTCCTCTGCGGCTGACCGGCGGGGCCTTCGCTGTATATCAGCAACTCAGCGCTGAGGAGAAGTGTGACTACTCGAGTATCAAGGCGGCGTTGTACAGGGCGTTCGCCACTGACCCCGCCACTGCATGGGAGCAGTTTGAGACGAGGTCTATACGCTTGGGCGAAACTGTGGGCGTGTATCTCGCCGAACTTAAGAAGCTGACAGTGTTGTTCGGCGGTCTTCCCGAGAGGGCCCTAGCCTACAAATTCCTGTCAGGACTCCCCGGTGGAGCAAAGCAGCTCCTGCGAGCAACCTCAACCATGTCCTCACTACCGCTGAGTGACCTAGTGGACAGAGCCAAGACAATAATGAAGGACGACTCGACGGTGCAGGAACCGGTAGTCGCCGTCGCATAGGCCCCACCAAGTGGCGAAGGACCGTCTCAGGGACCCAGCCCGCAAGGTGATGTCATCTGCTACAAATGCAACGGGCGGAGCCACATGGCAAGAAATTGTAGAAGGCGGTCGACGGCTGTTCGCTGCTACCGCTGTAACAAGACTGGGCACATGGCCCGAGACTGTGCGGGAAACGGGGACGGGGACAAGGTGCCAGTGCCGACCTCTTCCCCGAACAGAAAATAAACAAGGCGCTCCCTGTCATTCAGGTCCGAGTTAATGACACGTTATGTTCAGCCCTCCTTGATTCCGGTTGCTCCCGCACCATAGTGTGTGCGGACTTCTGTCGGGCGTGGAAAAAGAAGAACGTCAGGATAACTACCATTACTGGAAAAATACGAATGTGTAGCGGCGTGGGTGTGGTACACATTCGCACAAGAACTGGGAACTCGGCCAACGTCGAAGCGCTGGTGACACGCGAAAAGCCGCTGAGTTTCGACCTGTTGCTAGGCTACGATGCCATCAAAGCCCTGGGCGGCGTGCGCATAACGCGCGCTGGTGTTGTAGAGTTCAGGATAGGCCCCCGGTGTGCGCAGCACTAAGAGTCGACCAGCCGGACTTCAGTGCGGAATTCGACGACCAACAGAAGGCGTGGACCGCCACTTGGAGGTGGTCAGAAGACAAGGAACCGGCCAAACTACAAAACAAAGTGTCAGAGTACCGTATGCCCGACCAGATAAGGCCTGCATACGAAAGCGAGCTCCGTGAATTGATTAAGAACGGTTGGCTGATTCCATACCTCTACGACAAACTTGGACCCCCCAAGCGCCTGATACCGCTGATGGCAGTTGCCCAACCTAACAAGTCAAAGGTGAGGCCGGTAATGGACTACCGCGAGTTGAATGCGCACGTTGATGCGTTCACAGCGGACGCCGACGTCTGTGCCAGCAAGCTGCGAGAGTGGCGCCGGCAGGGGTCCAATGTGTCCCTACTGGACTTGAGAAAAGCATACTTGCAGGTCCGGATCGGCGAGGCGATGTGGCCTTTCCAGACAGTCATGTTTTCCGGGAAGAGATACTGTCTTACGCGACTCGGATTTGGGCAAAACGTAGCACCCCAGATAATGAAGTCTATCGTCAATGCCGTGTTGTCACAAGAAGAATGGATCAGAAAGGGAACATCGGCGTATATTGACGATATATATGTGAACGAAGATATCGTGTCATCTTCGCGCGTAAGATCCAAACTTGCCGAGTTTGGTCTAAACTGCAAGGACTCTGAGCGGCTTGAGGATAGCGCCCGCGTATTGGGCTTGATCGTTCAAGAGGAGCGAGGGATCCTGAAGTGGAGGCGTGAAACCGCAGTTCCCGACGTACCCGAAGTTTACACAAGACGGGCCGTGTTCTCCCTGTGCGGGAAACTTGTGGGGCACCTTCCAGTATGCGGATGGGTTCGTGCGGCGACAGGCGTCATAAAAAGGAGGGGAAATGCGGTCACCAAAGGCTGGGACGATAAGATAACCGACGAACTATTGGTTCGAATGTTAAAGGAGACCGTCGCTTTTGTGAAAAAGAATGACCCCGCCACAGGGGACTGGTGCGTGCAGGGAGACGAACTGAGCGTGTGGGTGGACGCAAGTTCTCTAGCGATCGGTGTAGTTTTGGAGAAAGATGGGGCCGTTGTTGAGGATGCCTGCTGGCTGCGACCGGCGAATGATGCTGCCCATATCAACCTGGCAGAACTCGACGCTGTAATAAAGGGCATTAACCTGGCATTCAATGGGAAGTGAAGAAACTGCGTGTGCACACTGACTCACTTAGCGTGCACCACTGGGTGTCGGACACACTCACGAGCAAGGCCAGGGCACGCACCAAGGCAGCCAGCGAAATGCTGATAAGACGGAGGCTGGAGACTGTGAAAAAACTGGTGACGGAGTACAACCTGTCCGTAGACGTAGTGCTCGTCATCTCGGACTACAACCTCGCCGACAAGCTCACTCGGGTACCACGGAGATGGTATAGGGCTATGAAGAAAGAAGCTAAGCCATTGCCTCTGTGTGCTGCCTCCGTCGAGGAGGACGAAATCAGGAAGATACATCACGACAGTGGGCACCCCGGAGTACAATGGACCTACTACTTTGTGAAATTGGCTAGACCATCAATACCAAAAAGCGCAGTAAGAGCAGTGGTCAGGGAGTGCCAAACCTTCCAGTCCATCGACCCCGCCCCAGCAAGATGGCGGAAAGGACAGCTGGGAGTGGACGCGACTTGGAGTCGGTTGGGTATGGATATAACCCACTACGGCAGCCAACACTTCCTCACGCTGATAGACTGCGGGCCAACGAGGTTCGCGATTTGGCGCCAATTTGCGAGGCAGAATTCCACCAGTGTCATCCACGAATTGGAATCCATATTCTACCAAAGGAGCCGCCTGAGGAGATCCTCACGGATAACAACACGGCGTTCTGCAGCAGGGAATTTAGGCATTTTATGGACAACTGGGGGATCCGTCTTCGACACCGATGCGCGTATGTGCCGAGCGGCAACGGCATAGCGGAGCGGTGCCACCGAACCGTGAAGAGGATCGCGGCCAGGAAGAAGTGTACGATCGCGGAGGCGGTTTACAGATACAACACAACGCCTAAGGACGCCGTGACTGGCGGCAGTGCGCCCGCTGATGCGATTCATCACTACCACGTGCGCGTCAAGGACGTTGAAGTGTGTCTACCCGACCAACGAGAACCCCAGGGGACGTACCAAGTGGGAGACACCGTCTGGGTGAAGCCACCCGGCGGCCGGTGCACCAGCAGCTTTTGGAGGGGGCGGGTCACCGGCGTCATCAGTGAACAGGCCATACTAGTCGATGATACTCCGCGCCACGTAAGGGATGTCCGGCCCGCTCTAAGCGCTGACAAATCGGCGAGCAGTGGAAGGAGCGAGTCATCCGACGATGAGCGATGGATCCAACCTGTGCCCCCCGAACCTGATGACTCAACTGCGAGCTCTAATGCTGATGCTGATGCTTCCGATGTCACTTCTGAGAGCTCCGATGAGGAAGTCCCGGCAATACCCCTCCGCAGGAGTGCTCGAATCACACGGCCACGTCCGCCGTGTCACGTATGTGATCTGGAGACCAGGGGGGAGTGTGAGACTAACCGTAGCCCTCGGCGCAAGAGGGTCCGTGTGTGCCTGGCGTGTGGGGTGGTGGCTGATCCTGTGGTCGAGGCAGCGGAAGAAAGAGTTTCAAGATGGCGCCTGCCTGCTTTTATTAGAGACGGAATCTCGCAGGATCGCGCGAGATCTCGCGAGGATGCAGATTAGCTAGCCCATCTTGAGGAATAAAAATCGGTCCATTGAAGGTGCGAGGCAGTCGGGTTCTGACGTTCGTGGCGATCAGTACAGTGACCGTTGGGTTCCGTTAGTGACCGTTGGGTTCCGTTTCTATTCGTGCAGTCAGCTGAGCTTTGTTAGTTATCTTCGCGCCGTGGCTGTCATTGTTTGTTGGTTTGCTGTGTGTTGCCGTGGTTCTTCAGTGAAACGCTTCGTCGCCCACGACGAGACTCCCCGTCTCCTACACAAGATACTCATACAAATTACTAACATACGAAAAAAAACTCATAACAAAGTTCAACCTCGCTTTGAACATAGCCCAATAACAATACACATTAATAGGCAAACCACAAAATACACTCACGCACACGCATGCTTATGCTAATGTGCATCCTCACACATGAATAAAGACAAGCACAATAAAGCACGGGCACACATTCACGGGCACGCGCGTCCACATCCAATATAATACCATTCCCCTAAGCAAAACAAATAATTAGAAACAAAATACACTACTCTGCTCATATTTTTAAAATCTTTCTAGAGTAAGACAACTGTAACCAATATGGATACGGTGTGTGTGTGTATATGTGTGTGCACATGTGGGTGTCGGAGTGAGTGCCTGTGTGGATGTATGTATGTATGGCTATGTGTATGTATGTAGGTATACTCCTGTTTTTGTATGTCTGTATGTATGTGAATGTGTATGTGTGTCTATATGCATGCATGCATATGTATATATATGTGTATGTATATGTGCGTATATGCATATATATACGTGTATGTGTGTATACCTATGTACGTATATGTGCATGTGTATATATGTGTATATATCATCTATTTTCGATTTTGTTTGTATATGTGCGGGTGTTTGTGCTTGAGTGACTGAATGCATGTATATGAATATGTTTAGATAAGGAATCGACCTTATACCTATCTAAATATCCTGCCTCTTTCTCTATCTTACACGCATAGCCATCGGCGCACGCGCGGCATACGCACAAACACAAACACGAGAATAACACACCGATCTTAACCCACACGCAGTCACACACGCACAGCACACTGACCTCGCTTTAACACACAAGTACACACGGACACACACATACACACATTAAAAAAGAAGGAAAATAAAAGAAACATAAACACATGTCCCTAATAAACCCAAACCCCCCTCCACCCAATAAATGGACTTAACTCAAGCTGATTGAACTTCTGACCAGCTCATCCACTATTGGTGACGAAAAGTCTGAGATTTGCATTACTCTGAATAACACAATCAGTGTTGCCAGAGATAAAATGATTTCCAAAAAGACATTACCTAAAAAAATCCTTTATATTAAAATATCTTAAGAGACCTGAACAAGGCTTGAAAGACGTTATAAAATAGTTTAACATTTAAAAAAAAATGATAAAAATCTGAAAAACGTTGATTGCTACACTCTTTTATAAATACATTATTTTCTATCTTTGAAATAAATAAATGTACACATATATATATCATATATGCGTTAATTTCACTCATATATATATATATATATATGTAAATAAGCATATATCTGTAAGTTTATATTATTTTATATTTTTTTATTTTTTTATTTTTTTACACAGTGATCACCACTTATCAAGGCCCGGAAGCCACTCAGGGATAAGGGTTATTGCAAGTACATTACGTTAGTGTGGAGATTTGATGAAGTGTTTACTTAAGGGGGCGGTTCATTAGGAATTTGTTAACATTGGACTTGAACACATCCAAGTTTTAGTCCGGTGGGAAGCAGACTGACGAAACAGAGTTCAACAGGCGTGCAGTGTTAGGAAAGAAGCTTTGTTCATGGAATCCGCGTTTTGATTTTGGCACAGATAAACAGTGGGGGAATTTTTTCACAGTGGATTCAGCTGGACGAGTGCTTTTCGTGTAAGACTGGCCAGGAGGGACTAGAGATTGGAGTTCAGACGAGCACCTGCCATGGAAATAACGATAAAAAAGGATAGGCTCGCAACGTCTATTTTGTCGGAGAGAGGTTGAAAGGTAGAGAAAATGGCACCCCCCACTAAGCCACGAAGTATATTTTGTACTCTGTCAAGGCAGGATAGGCTGTTTTTAGCAGCTCCTGCCCAGATATGGCAACAGTATTCCATCCTTGGACGTACTTGGCTTTATATAGATAGAGAATTGCATCAGTAGTGAGATATCTTCTGGAGCCGTAGAAAGATCCCACCATATTTCAGCGACCTTGGCAACAGACTTGATGTACGTGTTCCATTTCAGATCAGGAGTAAAGGTTAAACCCAGAAGCTTGTCAAAACACGGGGCCTCACCCAGACGAGCGCCATCCATCACAATTGATGCCAGATGGGGATCAGAGCGTTGATGATGTAAGGATAGGAGTTTGGTTTTGGATGCATTAAAGGTAACCAGTCACATCTTCCCCCACTAAACCACACGCTCGAGATCTGCATATATATATATATATATATATATATATATATATATATATATATATATATATATATATATATATGTGTGTGTGTGTGTGTGTATATGTATAATGTATATATATATAATGTATGTATATATATATGCATAATAAGACGCATGTATAGACTGTTTTGCTGCATCGCTCGCTATAATATATTTATTATATATAATACTCAATACATATATGGCTTTGTGATAATAAATAAGAACTATGCATCGAGTAAAAATAAACTACTTAAGCGTATTGTCTTAGTAAAAAACGCTCGGCAACGTTAGTAAATGATAATTAAACGGTAATTAAAGCATCATTGATAGTTACAAATATGTATGCATGGCCAACTTCAAGTTTTTTATCAAGCGATTTATATTATGTAAGTTAATAGATAAATTGATTCATTTGTACGATAGAATTTTTGAAAAACAAATTAATACGTTATCTAAAGGTTTATTATGTTACAACTTTCAATGAAATAATCTATTTAAATACAAAATGTCTTTACAGGAACGTATATGGCTTCATATAGATTGTGAAAGGAAATATGAAGGTTTAATTCGTACACGGTTTATTTAGACGTTGACAGAATATCCACTGTAGTACCTAATAATATTATCGTATAGAATTAATCATATGAAGTTTATATTGTGTATCCTTATTGAATACTTTCGACTTTCTGATTTTTACGCAGCATCAGCAGCAGATTAGCTTGCTTACCTGCAGTGTGGGGTAATTAACCTTCACCAAAATGTTCCGTATGTTCACGAGGACAGTAAATTTTTAAGTTTAGCTATCGCAAGTAAAATTAACGCCCGATCCTTTTAAAATGAGCATTTGATATAACATAGATATCTTTGACGTTCAGAGAACTATCGATTGTGGCCATGCGTTCCATGTTTAGCAAGACACAGCTTTGCAGGTGATGGGAAAATTAACGGGAATGAGATAAACTAGAAAGAAAAAAAAATGATTTCAGAAAGAAAAGTAAGTAAAAAGAGAAAGAGTTTCTGAAGAACAGAAAATAGAAAAGGAAAATATATAATAAATGTGTAACCTCCTAACGACAGAGGAGGACATCCAAATCTCAGACAGATGGGGATAAAGAACTTGTGTTCTCATAAAGAATCGATGTTTTTAGCAAATAAACGAGACTCACCAACTTGCCTGGAACTCTGGTAGATCAGTGTTTTTTTTCTGCTAGCCACCCAATGCTGAGATCTGCAAAATTGGTAAATTGAAAGGTTATCTCTTCCTCAGCCGACGTAGAAGCTGTCTGAAGGAACCTAAGTTGAAAATACTTAACGTTTAAACAGTTTATGTTGATTGATTCCAGAAGAATACGGATAGAATTACTTTTACCTGCACGATTCTATTTGAAAAAATATCCTCTCTTCGTTTATAAGAAAGTAGACTACGAATATTTTCATAGATTGATGATCGTTCTGATGTGTGAAACTTGATCCAGTAAATTTCGAATTTCATTCTTAAACATGGCGCCCAAAATTAAGCTTAGATAAACCCTGTTTTCTGATTCGTGCACCTGTCAAAGAAGAGTTTAGCCCAGGATATGAACAACGAAGAGCAATATTCCTAGTTTGGGAAGAAGTACATGATAAATAGAATGTTAAAGTCTTAAACATGAACTAAGGATATACTTTTTTTTATCTGCGCATAATATTCTCTGAAAATATTCATAATGTTATTTTTCCTAACTTGGATTTTGAATTAAACTGCATATAGTTATTCTGGACATGCGTCTTCAATGGAATTACTAGCTGTAAATGTGTGTATGCAATGGACGTATCTTATGAGCATTCATCCTTGATAAAACTTTTTTCTATAAAAAATCCTGTCATTATTGATGGAAAAGATAACGTCAAAAAAAACAAAACACTCCTGTCCACCGAGATTTCATACAAAGTGATTCATATAAGAGTAACATTTTCCACACTGATCTATTATGTTTTTTTTTTTCATTTACATGTATCTCTTGCTCGAAATAGACATGACCAGACGACTTCAATTTCCTACTGTTTGTGGAAATAAGCCGTATGAGTTTAGGTTATCAATGTAGAAAGATCAACATTATTTTTAACATAGCCAACCTGAAGGACTGTCGCAGTTTGTTTTCCTTCAATATGAAATAGAATAATACGTCTGGAGTGACAAAAATAACACACCTGTATTATAATACCCGTGATTTGAACGCGGTTAAAGGACTAAACATATATTTTCTTTTCCTGAATCACGCACATATTTCTATTCAAAAATCTATCAGTCGATAAATCAATCTGCCTGTTTCTCCGTGTGTATATGTCTATTTAACTCTCTCTCCCTACATATATATATATATATATATATACATACATACATATATATGTGTGTGTGCGTGTGTGTGTACGTGTGCGTGTGTTTGTGTATGTGCGTGGGTGTGCATGTGTGTGTGTGTGTACAGTTGTCTATGTCTTTATATAAGTGTTGGTTTGGTAGCCTATATTCTGGCTTTGGGTAGGTGTTAGAAGCATTTATAGAGTATACATGATATATATATATATATATATATATATATATATATATATATATATATACCCACGTTTGTGTGACTGTGGTTGTTTGTGTGTGTGTGCATGTGTGTGTGTGCATGTGTGTGTGTGCATGTGTGTGTGTGTATTTGCGTACGTGACTATATGCGTGCCTATGGGTGTGTTTTTTGTGTGTGGCTATAATACAGAACAAAGTAGCCTATTAGACAAATATAATAACATATTCGTGCATATTTTTTTACGTGAATTCATCACTTGTCAAGGCAAGGAACCCACTCGCAAACGGAAAAGATTTCCGAAGGCGTGCACTTCTACGAAAGAAGTTTATTCATGGAATGTACGTTTTGATTTAGGCACAGATAAAGAGTGGGGAAAATTATTGCAGTGGTTTCAGCTAGACGCGTGATTTTCCTGAAAGATTGGTGAGGGGAGACCAGAGATTTGAGCTCAGATGAGCTGTTGCCATGGGGATAACTATAAAACAAAGACAGGTCCACAACGTCTTGTCTGTGGGAGAGAGGTTGCAAGGAAGAGACAAGAACATCCCCCATTAAGCAACCAAGTCTATTTTGTATTCTCTCAAGGCATGAGAGACAGTTTTTAGCCAGGTGTTCTGCTAGTATATATCTCTATCAATCTCATAATCTCCTGGGAGAAAAGAGCATCCCCCATTGAGCAACCAAGTCTATTTTGTATTCTGTCAATGCATGATAGACTGTTTTTAGCCAGGTGTTCTGCTAGTATACATCTCCATCAATCTCATAATCTCCTGGGCGTTAGTATATATTTCAATCAATCTAATTCAATCCCAGGCAACGTCAGGTATTCTACCAGTATAAATGTGCATCTATCTCATTGGATCCCAGGCGCCCGTGTATTCTGCTTGCATACATTTGCATGTATCTTATCCAATCCCGAGTGAGGCCGGGTAATCTGCTAGTACATATGAGGATGTATCTCGTTGACTCCGATAATTCCTGGATATGTTACTAATTTCGACAATCATTTTTCATAATTCAACCCATATTATCTTCCCCGCTTAATAAAATAATTACATTGATAAATTGTCTGGGCTGTTTATTTCATTACAGACACACCATACAAATAACTTATATTTGATGATTTTTCATAATTCTTGGATATGCTACTAATTTTGGCAATTCTTTTCACGACTACACCCAACATTAACGCCCCTATAACTAAAGTAATATATTTGATATATTGTCTGTTTTTTTTTTACTTCATTACAAACACACCATACAAATAACTCACATGCCATACTTTTTCATAATTCTTGGATATGTTACTAAATTCGACAGTTATTTCTTTTCGATTTAACGACACTATACCCCCATCACAAAAATAATAACTTTGATTCCTTGCCTGGGCTGTTTATTTCATTACAAACACCTAATCAAGAAACTCACATTTCATAATTTTTCATAATTCTTGGGTATGTTACTTATTTTGATAATAATGTTTCATGATTTAACCCGCATTATCGTTCACCTCTGTCTAAAATAATAATTTGAGACATTGGCTTGGCCGATTATTTCATTACAAACCACACAATCTAAATAACTCACATTTCATCATTTTTCATAATTCTTGGATATGTTACTAAATTCGACAACCATTTATAATGATTAACAATCTTGTGATGCTTTACTTTAAATGTATTTTTATTATTCATTAAAAGAATACTTTAATACGTAACTACATGAAATAAACCACCTTCTAAATTTACAAGAAGAAGTGATACTAGATGGATTTAATTTATGCAATCATTTTTACAGCCTATCGCAATAATGTTAATTTGAAAAAAAAAAGAACGCTTCTGAGACAGACGTAAACATCGACAAGTTCCCTGCAAAAAAATGTGTGGTAGCTCCATATTTACAAAAATAATTTCCAAACGTGATCAAACATTAGAATTAGGACAGTGTGTTTTAAATAATTATTAGACGGTTTTTTATTTATAAAACAGAACACATTAGAAAAATATAGAAAATATTAAGCTTTATATCCCTTTTTACAGCGATTAATTATTAAAAAAATGTATTGGCTTTCTAATAATTTAATAAACTTACACAATTATTAACTCTATTAACAGATTAAGAAGATACATGAAATAAAACATTCGTTTAATTAATATTTAAATACATATTCATCTCAATTAAAATATTTTAATTTAACCTTTTTTCATTAATGCAACATATATTTGTTTTTCATAGATATCTAAACCTGTTTTTAATTATTAGATATGGTATGGTTTAATTCATGTCTAACTGTCTTGATTTTTTTAGATCAGGAAATAATATAGTATAATATTATCTCCTGAAATGTATATGCCTGATTAAAATTCTTTCACTCAACGAGAAAGAGAGGTTTTTCGTTTCCGAATCAGTTGGGGTCCTGGAGACTACATTAACTTCATCCTATGGTAAGCCCCCAACTTGCAGGCTTTGGGAAGTGTGGAGCAACACTTTAATTGCAATTGCCCCCAGGTCAATTCTGACCCGGAGTGATAGTACCTGTTAGGGTCCCAACTATCGGTTAAATAGAAATCGACTTTAAAAATACATATATTATATTTTAAAAAAATCTTCAAAATAACTGAATTGTGCATTAAATAACATTAAATGGGTTGATATGGTAAAACATAAAAAACCAAATCAAACGAATCAGTTGAAAAAAAGTAATACACCATCGAACACGACTAAGCGATTTCTATACATACACACCAAGAAAATGGAGCTATTGAACCTGACATAGCCATAAATACAAACAAAAAGAAACAGCATTAATAGAAAGTGTCCCTAATGACGTTGGGTTAAAAAAAGCTGAAAGTAAATAATAATAAAAATAAGAGGATTCTATGTACTACTTGAAAGGAAACTAAAATTCTTAGGAAGAGCTTCAATATTCCAGTATTTATTCCGTGATTATAGGAGCAACGTGCACAATGAAAACATTTTGAAAAACTATCTTGCACATATACCCTGTGAACTAAATGCAAGAAAGAGATGGACACATTGTTCTTAAAGGGATCCTTGGAATCTTAAAACATCTTTAATTTAGAATGTTTAAGATAATAAGTGATTACCTTGCATCTCCAGCTTAAACAAAATAAAAATTTGACAGTAATTGTATACAGAGTTGAAGGGAAAGAAAAAGAAAAGGTGTTATATTGATGAAGAAACCTGTTTAATTTCTTCCGTCATTAATTTTGTAAAATAGACAAAATTGTTAAAGGTAATGAAAATTATATTAATCTTTTTCTCAATTAATATTTCATTTTTTTAAAATTTCAAACACACCCATTTGAACGTGAATACTTGTATAATTTAGCTCTGTAAAAAAGGGATATCAAGATTAACAATTTTCACATTTTTTTAATGCTTTCTGTTTTGCAAATAAAAATAAATACTCTAATAATTATTTAATTTTGTTTGGTAATAAACATCCCAGATTATATACAACAAAAAAAGTAAAATATTCTGCATTAAATTCATTTTCAATCATTAATTTACATATATACTACATCCCAAAATATAATCGTCCTAACTGGACTTTTATTTCCCAGCAGAATATAGTAAATCATTACTACTACAGAGGATAAAATAAGTGAAACAAGAGGCCGACAAATACAAAGATGTCCGCAGCAATAAACTGAAAAAATGGATAATATCAGATGTCAAAGGTAGAACATAATGAGAAAATAAATAACATAAATTCACAAAATAAACAGCTTGTTTGGAAATTGAAAGAGTCAGAGGAAAGAAAGGGAGAAATAGCATTATTGTAGAAGATAAACAATATATCTGGAAAATAAAAGAGCCAAACAAAGGGAATAAAGCGATACTATTACTGTAGGAGAAAGACCAAATATTAATATTATGGAATAGGTAACATGGTTATCATTCGCTCATTTTGTTGGGCATTTATATGTCTAGAAGAAGCATTGCATTGTTATTAAATAGGAAAGGTTTGTCTTGGCATATTAGAGAATTTCCTGATTTAATAGTAACGTGGCCAATAATTCCGCGATTCGCATGCCCAGATACACAAGCGAATTATAATGATTGACTTAAAACTTTAATCATTGCCAGAAATTGGCAGTTTACCTACTCCAAAATCTCCTTCACAGTTATGAAAAAAAAACCCGGCGCTGAGTGATTAATAGAATTAAACAGTTTAAATACTAAACCTAATCTCCCGAATTTAATTGTTAAGTAAAAGTACAAGAACGTTACAAAATACTGTCCCCGTTCTAAATAACGATTTCAGGTCGTTACCATATAAGTACCATCATTTTTTGCATCGAATTATTTGCTCAAGAACTAAATTTGACGAGTTTTTTTTTATTTTTTATTCGTAGTGAGCAACTTTAAAACTTTTTAAAATTTATCTGTAGTTATATAAATTACTGTACAATAAAATAATAAAATCCAAACAAATAGTTTTTCATATTTTGAATTATTTAATCAAGTACAAATACAATTGATAACTTGATTTCTAAGGTAAAAGATAACGAAAATATATCTAAAAAATAAAGTAATCAATCAAGAGTGGACACAAGTTGGTAAAATAATCTAGATCCCTATATTTCGTAAATACCCCAAATTTTCTGACAATCGTTATGCTACTATGCTAACAATATTAAAACTACGCAATCAGTCCGGAGATTTTCTTCCAAAATAAACATTATAAACAGAATTTAAATTAAAAACACATATCTTTATCTATTTTAAACAATATATAAAATCCATTTTATATTTTTTAACAATGTAAGTAGAATTTTGTATTGTTTCAGAAAACCATATCTACTTTAATTTTAAACTATAAAAATAGAACGATTCCGATACTAACCACTTATTAACGACACGTTTATAAAAATTTAATCACGTGATTTATTATAAACGAGTCAAATTAGATTTGCTACCCACATTCCAGTGTAGCTGCCAACGAGAAACCACTGATAAGTGGCGGTTGTGATAAAGCAAACTATTTTGCAAAGGCTATCAAAAGAGACGGCGAGTACAGGAAATCTGGGGAGACGTGTTTTCACTAAAAAAAAAACATAAGTTGTTGTGATGTCTTGTGTGAATACTGCTAGAAGTTAATAATAATAATAATAATAATAATAATGATAACAACAACAATCAATAAAAATAAACTAGATCATTCCTTACACAAAACCAATGTATAATAGTGAAATAACAAAAATGACTTAATCAATAGGAAAATAGGCTAATTGAAAGCAGCCCAACCTAACTGGACCTACACTGAACACATTTATATTCAGGTATCTGGAAAACGCATAACTGACTTAAAATATGAAAGAAAAGGACTTACGGCAAGAAAGTAGGTTCATAATACATTACTACCTGAATCGAAAAGAAAGTAATGAAAATATAAAAACTTAGGAAGAGCCACGTTACAATTAAATATATTCTACAGAATTTGTAAAATATTCGACCCAAGTAGAAAAAAAAAAAACTAATGCAAATTATAAAATAAATATTTACGAACGGAACATAAAATAATACACAATAAAATAACGAACTATAGCAATGATAGCATAAGCGGAAAAATGAAAATATGTGAAGAATCATAGTTCTCTGGTGGAAAATCGTAACAGCGAAGTTGAAAAACTGAGGAACCATACTTGCCTTATCCTCAAATATCTCCTAGTAAATATAAACAGAGTACATATACCCAAACGCAAGAGAACGTCAGGAAAATAAGTGATTACAGGGATCAGTCGAAGGAACGCACGCAACAAAATTTATCAGGTATACATAATTTTGCGTTTGAAGATGTACAAAATAATTGGTGAGATTACCGATCATAATTACTAATTTTATATTCTAGTGTTGACTAATATTAGAAAGGCAATGAACACTTGAGGATAAGATCTGGACACAAGGTTTAAATGAAATTGAAAATACTAGAGAATATTTGAGAAAACTCTTTAAGATGATTACTGTTTTTCCTAATAATTGAACTCAACTGTACTAACAAAAACTAAAGTGCAAACAAGATAATGTGCACAGTCGAGCCAACATTTTTTCAGAAAAGCTAACTGACGTGATGAAAAACACCCTTAGAAAAATATAAACATATGAGTTAAAATATACATAAGTGTCTAGCTTTACACGGAAAATGGGCACAGCGGAGGTTCTAGAACTACAAAACTGAGGGGTATGCAAACACCTGGCAAACATCCAACTTACAAATACCTGGTTGTTCTGTAATAAAAATTAAAAACATACAGTGAAAGAATACCTAAAAAAAAACAAGAAATAAACTTTGAAAAGTTAAGTATTTTGTGGATAGAAAAAGGTAATAAAAACGATTTCATTTATTACACTCGGCGAAAGTGGCGAGACATAAAAGAACTGTACTAAAATCTACGTTGAAAAAATTATCTAGGATATTATGTTACAGAAAAAAATCTAATCCAAAATGATTGGCGATTAGTATAGTATGATGATTGCTGCAAGTGATATGCTAACATAAAATGGCAATGACTCAACAAGCGTTGAACAAAACGAATTAAAACTAATGGAAAGAGAAAAAGGTTTACAATTAAAGCATCTCATAAATCACCTTCATATGGCTATGTAAATTACAGGTACACAATAAAACACCGAGCATTGTTGTCGGAGGAGAATGTCTAATCGGAGAAAAGTGCATGTTATAATAGTAACCAGGAGGTAAATGTTCTTCTAATATTTACAGTTTCCCCTCTCTACACTAATTAGCAGTGAATACTAAGTAGACAGAACAGCCAACAGATAAGAAACTTGGCAGAGAATTAAGTGTTATCGGAAACTGAATATGCATTACATAATTGTAATAC
Source organism: Euprymna scolopes (assembly GCF_053919585.1). Lineage (NCBI taxonomy): Eukaryota > Metazoa > Mollusca > Cephalopoda > Sepiida > Sepiolidae > Euprymna > Euprymna scolopes. The sequence continues at coordinate 120,522,949 of NC_136493.1, read as the reverse complement.
ATAATGCACTGGAAACAGTTAAAACAAATTGAAAAGATAAACTATATACGAAACAAGAAAACATCGCGATTATTTAGCGGCCTTAAATACAATTAAAATGAAATGGGCAATCCAAGAATGCTAAAATAATTAACATAATTTTTTTCCAAGCTTCAATATAGAAGATATAACTAAATTAAAAATACTCCATAGAAAAGAACATACATAAATGAGTCATACCACGGCCACTAAGGTATGGATGGCATGTTAGCTAAAAATTGCCTGCAGGCAATGTAGGTAAAATTTATCGAACTGTTACTTTCGATACTATACCATGGCATTTTAAAAAATAGCTCTCAAACATGTTAAAAAAGAACCCAATTAGATTAATAATGGAACTGAACTATATTTAATATAAAATATAAAATATTATCAATGTAAAATTACGTAATTTTAAAGCAATATACAATCTAATACTAATAAAAATGAATTATGTATGTAAGGAAAAAACAGTAAAAGAAACAAAAAACACAGTTCTTGCCCCCCCCCGGGACAAGATTACAGAGTGTATCTGTTCGGATGCTAAAATTCACCTATCTGTCTTCGGCCGATGGAGGAGAAATCTTTTATAACTGAGACAATTTTTGTTCCTATCCAGATTGATCCTTATTGAGGAGCTGGATTTCCACCCACAATATTATACGTTAAAATATTTAAATAACTGTTACTTTTAATAGAGAAATTACGTTTAAAGTTTTGGTATTCTGTTCTTCAATGTTCATGTTCCCTATGGTTTTCAACAAACCTGTATGTATATACCTACATGTTGATCTGGGAATGACGTCAGGCTAGCATGTTCACTGGCCTACTCTCCCGGTAGTCGTGGTCATACCGTCCTTTATAATCACGAGGAGGGCACTACCTTAGTTATAATTCAGGGGACTGTACGTACGCCTTTATTATTTACAAGTTACCTCTCTTCGTAGATATTAGTTATATCATACTTAGAGCCCAGTATGTATTCAACGTATACGGAAATATAGGCATACTTGTATTTAAGAAGCCGGTGGATAAGAGTAAACAGAGCACACATCGTAATAATATTGCGCATTAGTCAGACCCCGGTGCTCTGCTTTAGTAAGTTTCTTAGAACATAATGCTGCAATTTTAAATATAATAACAATAATTTTTTTAACAAATCTGTAATAAAACTGACACTTTTTGGTAAGCCACGAAAATGAAGTAAATCGAATATAATGTTAAGTTGACCTTTAACCCGAAAGTTATAATTAACTGTTTTTTAATAAAAAAAACAAACAAACACATTTTTAAAACAAGAAACTAATCAAATTATTTACACCTCCGCCTTTATGTAACATACAAAACAGGCAAAGCAACTCTTATAAAAAAAACTTATATTCTGCAAATGGCTAAACCCATTTTCTACTAATATATATATATATATATATATATATATATATATGTGTGTGTGTGTGTGTGTGTGCGTGTGTGTGTGTGTGGCTCAATAGTTTACTGTATTTCCAATAGAAATTCACTTCGGTGTACTTGTTTGAGGTAAAGTAAATATGTTAAATAAATAACTTATTCCACAAATGAGCAAAGCTGAAGACTACTGATAAGAAGTTCGGGAAATACGCTATTAGCATTTATCCGTCGATTAAACTATAATCAACCATCATTATGGCTATGACCCTGGTTTGCTTTTGAATGCCCCTCCATCAGAGCACCGTGACTCAAGGCAGGCTGTGGACATTCCACGTAAGCTGTTTATCGTTTGACAACACATCTAGCTAATAAAGAGTGAACTTATTCCCTTATCTGATGTCTTTATATTTAAATACCACTTACTTAATCTTACAATTAATGATATTTTCGTAAACTAATGGGGCATGGCTTAGTCATCACTATTAGAATACTATTATCCTTTTGTCTTCCCATATAGGGAACAATTTTTCGGACAAAAAAAGGTGATATGGGCTTCCTAGCTTAGTTGCTATTCTAGTTAACTCCTCTCGTTGAAAAGTTATTTGTCTGAAGTGTATTTTAGCTAATCATATCAAGTAAAATCATGACTTGTCTGGAATGGTTTACTTTTATTTATTTTTTATAGTGCTGGTTTTTATAATAACATTTTCCGATGAATGTGATTCAGTAAATGTGTCGACGTAGTAAGACTGAATTATTGGTGCAATATCTTCAATGTACCTCAGATAATCGAACTTATATACTTTTTTTTTTTTGCAAAAACGCATAATGAACAATAGAAACGTTTTCCTGTTTTAGAAATATTTTAACTCAATACATTTTTATTCTATTTAACTATTAGTTTCAGCTATACTTGTTATGTCGGAACAAACCTCTGTTCTTACCAATAGACTATTCAAATCTAAATAAACACCGAGAGACTAAGCCGTAAGACGTCGGTCGATATAAGATGAAAAAAAAAAAACTAGATTGTTTGTGGGCTATGGCGGACACCTCCATATTGTATGCTTTGGAATATATAGTGCTACTTTATATTGATGTTTTGTCTTGCTTCGGAACCCCTTTACAAAGACCAGAACAAAGTTGTCAATCTAATCGGTCACACTTTATCAACTAAGCCCAGCCCCTGTCTCATCGCCGCAATGTTGCACCACTGTTCCTATTTTACAAATATTTTAGTGGAACGTGTTCTAATGAGCTCGTTTCTCTTGTACCCCCTCTACGCACATATCCCTGACCAATCCGCTTAGCAACAAGATCTCACCCCTTCATTTTTCATCATTTGATAATATCAGAAAGCTTTTTACTCCAATAGTTTCTTCCCTACAACAGCTAGACTAAGCGATTCTCTTCCAGGTTCCTGCATCCCTAGCTCTACTTATATGCAGAGGAGTAAATGTTACATTAACAAATATCCTGTTAATCTTTCCCAGACATGTCCCCAAATAGTAGTCCCTTACGTTCGAGTGGCGATATGCTTTGTAAGGGGTGGACATGAGTAAACATCAAAACAGGTGTACCTGAATGGAACTTTATTCGATATTAAAGAAAATGAGGCACCATATTATTTAAACAGAGTTGTCCCATCAAAAAACGCCTGCAACGATTTGCATACACGCCAAAAGATTCTTGGGGATTGCAATATTTCAGAGATGAAGAAGTTGGCTATAGTTATGGATGGAATGAAAAAAAAAAACTTTTAAAATTTTTTATTTCTTTTTTTTTTTTAATTACATTTTCACCCCAAACCAGGCAAATTGCTACTTTGGTGTAGGGGGCTACTATCAGGGGCAACAACTACTGGGGTACTATGTAGGGATTTGGGCAGCAAGGTGTCGGTTCACGTTACACTTGAACTTCTGCACGTCAGTACTGTTGGGGAAGCAGGGACCTGGAATGGAATTCCAGAGTCTTGCGGTTCTGGGGAAGAAACTATTGGAGTAAAAATATCTTTTACATCTAGGGATCTCTACAGTGTGGGGGTGGGATCTAGTAGCCTGTCGGGTTTGTCGAGGGTGCTCGCATCGTGGGGGCACAAGTGATTGCAGTTCGTCAGAGCATTCACCACTAAAATACTTGTAGAAAAGGCAGAGGGATGCAACATTTCGTCGATGGGACAGATGCTGAAGCTTAGATGCCAGTTCAGGGCCTATCAGGTTTGCGACTCTCTTTTGAACCTTGTCAAGAAGCGAGAGACTAGTAGCAGATGCACCAGCCCAGATGTGGCAGCAATACTCCATACATGGGCGAATGGTGGCCTTATAGAGGTACAGGATACTTTCGGGTGTTAGTAGTTTTCTAGCACGGTAGAGAGAGCCTACCTGTCTTGCAGGGGCCCTGGCAATACCTTCAATGTAATTGTTTCAACTCATGTTTCCTGTGAACGTTAGGCCAAGGAGTTTGAAAGATGGACTCTCAGATAAAGAGTCGTTGGCCATTGCTATGGGTGGTAGAGAGGGTTTCTTGTAATTATTGAATGAAACTAGTTTAGTCTTGGACGTATTGAACGCGACCAACCACTTTTGTCCCCATTCCACTACAGATTGGAGGTCTTCCTCTAGTGTTTCTGCCATTTCTTTAGAAATGTGTTCATTCGTCTTCCTGTCGTGTCTGCCATAGAGTGTAGTGTCATCAGCATATATACCCATCTCAGAGGCAATGTTGTCGAGGAGGTCATTTATGAATATCAGGAACAATAGAGGTCCAAGGATAGAACCCCGGGGGGACTTCCCGATTTTATATCATATTGGTTAGATGTGCGACCGTCGAGGACTACCTGGATTTTTCTCTTATCTAAGAAGGATTTAATTATGTTAAGTATTCTACCAATGATACCGTATTATCTGATTTTACTGAGGAGACCCTCATGCCATACCCTGTCAAAAGCCTTAGATATATCTAGAGCTACCGCTCTGCCTTCCCCCGCTTTGTCCAGTGAATGGTATATATGTTCAGAGATCACAGTGAGGATGTCTGCTGTGGAACGGGCTTGTCTAAATCCATATTGTTTGTCAGTCAGTAGTTAAGCATCTGTAAGATGATGGACTAGAGCATGGTTAATTATGGTCTCAAATATTTTGGCAAAAAGTGGGAGGAGGCTAATGGGGCGATAATTTGATGGGTCTGTCCTTTCGCCAGAATTCTTGAATACTGGTACAACAGAAGCAGTTTTCCAACAGCCCGGAAAGCAAGCTTTATTAAGACATTTGTTGTAGAGTTTGGAGAGAACTGGAGCTACTTCAGCTGAGCACTTTTTTAATAGCACAGCTGGGATAAGATCGGGTCCACATGCTTTTGAGGTGTCAAGTTTTCTATGATAGCATGCACCTTAGCAGGGGTGGTTTTCAGATCGTCTAGTGTGGCGTCTGTCCGCATAGGAAAGTCAGGTAGGGGGTGGTTGGAAGGGTCCAGTGTGGAGTTTGAGGCAAACCGACTGGCAAGCATGTTAGCCTTGTCGGTTGCTGAGAAGACAACCTCGTGATTGTTGGTTAGTAGGGGAATTGTTGATTGCCCATTATTTACTACACTGTTGTAGATTTTCCAGAAGTCTCGAGTTCCTAGTTTTTGTGCTTCGGTGCGCTTTTTAGTGGTTTCCGTAAATTCTCTCTTAGCTGTCGCTATTTCTTTCTTAACGTTATTTCTAGCTTCTATATACTTCAGTCTGTTTGAACTGGACTTATGTCGGTTAAACCTGCGGTATGCATGCTGCTTTTGAGTAATCGCAGTTGCACAAGTCGACATAAACCATTGGGTAGAGTGGGGCTTACTATAAAATTTCCGCATGGGAACATGCGCTTCGATTGCAGTTGTAACCAGTCAGTGGTCTCGTTTGCACATTGTTCAGCAGGGAGAGAGAAAATATTTTTCCATGGAGCATCTCTAATTAGTTCCCTGATGGCTTCCCAGTCAGCCTTATTATAATATCTCGTTGTTTTGAGCACTGGCTCTTCAGTTTTGGGTATAGAGTTTACAGCGATTTCAACCATTATCACTGCATGATCAGCGTTCCCGAGTGGGCTGTGGACCTAAGTTATGTAGTCATCGGGAACTGTGGTCAAAAACAGATCTAGAAGTGATGCGTGTTGTTCTTCCTGGTCAGGGAAACGGGTTGGAAACGTAACAGTTTGTGATAGGGACTGAGATATAGCGAATCTATGGGTTGTTCTGCCCGCTGCATCTGTGTGAGTAGAGAATCCAAGCCAGTTTATGTGGTGGACATTAAAGTCACCAAACACATGTATTTGTGCGCTAGTGTCGAGGGGCAGTGCCGTGTCTATGCTGTCAGATACTTTGTTTATTATGGAGCAGTCCTGAGTCGAGAGAGAGAGCGGTAGAGAAAATAATAGTAGCTAATACTGTGTTGCACGTTTAGTCTAAAGCACATAAAGGCTTGATCATCTGTTGCTAGGTTTGTTTCTCGAGTCAAGGGAAGGGTATTACGAATGTAAACTCCAAGTCCGTGCATATGTCTGTCAGAGTCCTTACGGCAGAGTGGGAGATATCCAGGCATGTTAAAGTGGTTAGAGGGAATGGAGGAGTGTAGGTTAGTCTCACTTAGTGCTAAGATATCCGGGGTATTTGTTAAGAGAAATGCTTAAACATCAGCTAAGTTAGTTCTAAGCCCACGGATATTTGTAAATGAGAGCCTCAAGGGAGGAGGCGAGTTGAATTTGTTTGCCCCTAATCCTGGTTTAAGCTTATTTTTAGATTGTACTGTCGTCATATTTTGTTTTAAGAGTTTCGGTAAGGGGGAGCTAAACAAGAGGTTATGCGGAGCTTCAGACATTCATCACAAGTAGGCCATCAGTTGACCTTTCTCCAATTTGGATTGTGGCCTCAGGAAAGCCCACCGGGGATGGGTGCAGGGTCCCTTTCCATGAGCGTCATAGCACTGCAAACAACCCGATATTATTCAACTGTTGATGGAGCAGCCGCTCTAAGCGCTACAAAAGAGTTAGGGCTCCTGTACTACCAGTCGGGAACAGCAGCCAGGAACTGTCAATCCGGTACCCTACACCCTTTAGAAGAAGGTCAACCCAATCTAATCGCTCAGGCATATCTTATACTCAAGCACTCCCAAATGTTCAGTTTTAGGGGTGGGGCATGCTGGGAATGGGAAAGAACGGCGTTCATTGCCCTAGCCAGGAAACAAGATCTTCCGCTGGGTGTTTCTGTCGAATCACTGAGATAGTGTCTCTGTGCTTTACTAATAGGCAAAGAAGGAGTATGGAAGCCGGGCGATAGACAGGGCCTATCTACTCCTTAAGCAATTTAGGTTTGCAAACCGGTGAATTTGTTTTAGTCACCAGCTCTAGGAAGGTTGTCATCCAAGACTGAAGAGGCCTCTCTCCCCTTTGGTTTAGTTTCAGAGTTTTCCTTCTCCTAGACGGATGATCTGGGAAGACCTACTGGGTCCGTCAGCCCTGAGAGGGTTTTCTCCGCGCCTAGGTTCTAATGCAGGTATTTCTGCGACCCCGCATTGTAAGTGTTACTGGGTTAGTTTGTTGGGGATTATATCTCTACTGATTAGTTACACTCCTCAAAGTGGTTTAGGGACATGCTATTTACTTGTTAATGGATAAAGGGGGTGGGTTAAGTTCATGCAGTGTAAGCGTCTATGTTTGTAAGAGGGCTTGTTAGGGAGGAGATAATGTGATTTTAGTCTTACCCTTTTTTTATTTTATTAATGTTAGCTTAGGTCTAGTATTGTGTTACAGTATGAGTAGGTATTAAGAATTGAGCTACGAGTTGTGCCCGAGCTATTTTAGATGATAGGAGGGTTAAGATGTAAGTGCAATATAGCATGGATAAGACAGCAAGTTTTGAGTCATGCGTAATTAGGTGAATAGATATATGGGCAGGTTTTCAGTAGGTGCGAATAGAGTTGAAGTTGTAGGTATTTTTTAGTAAGAGTCATGGGGCGTTTTGCATAACAAGGAGTGTCGTTTCAATAACGTAATTAATCGTTGCAAAACTCGAGGAGACAGTAGTGTAGTGCATATCGCTTTGTTTCTGAGTACTTTGGCTGTTAAGTACCTGCCTTTGTGTGCATAGGCTGTCAAGTCCCTTACTGGATAGGAATGAGCTGTAATGCATGCCTTAGAGGTAGAAATGTATAGATGTTTAGTGATGGCTATTAAAACAGTTTGCATGTGAGGGATTAGGGGCTGGAAGTTAGCGATTCCACTACAGATGCGGAGCAATGTGGGAGTTTAGTGGCGGATAGGTTGGAAGGAGTAGATTGTTAGCGTTCAAGAGAAGAGGGGTTATTTATTTACAGATGGATTTCCATTAGGATTTTTGAGTTACAGGTAAGGTTTAGTTTGAAGAAGGGAGGAATTTTGTTTTTTTATGCATGCAGGTAAGACCAACGCAATCGTCTTGGAGGTAAAATGTATAAGATTTCGTAGCTAGCTATTAGGTTTTTCCCTCCCAGTTATAGGGACAGCTTGTTCGTTGGGATTTGGAATTGTAGTCATTAAGGTCAGGCGCAGAGTGTTGCATCTACTCAGAAAATTAGCCCTAGTATCACAGCTGGGATTATGTATACTGCAGTTAAAAATATAGTGCCAGTCAAATTATGAGCCACGTGCAGTGGTTTGGTATGGTATGGGTATCATGGAGGACACTTAAATACAAGCAAGCGTACGGTGATTGCATATATTAAGTATACTACTTAATAAAGTTCTTCTGTCTTCCATAGTAGAAAGAAAGGTGGCCCTAGCTCTTCTATATTCTTGCATAGGCTATTCGTTATCGAGTAGAGTTCTTCATACCAGAAAAACGGCTCGCGTGGGACTAAAGTGTTAGACACCATTTTTACGCATATGTAATTAAAATGCATTAAATAAATACATTTAAAGAGAAAGTATACACATTTGGTAAAAGCAAAAAGAGAAATAAATAAAAAAAATGAATAAATAAATAAAAAATAAAGTAATAGAAGAAACGACTCGCATAAAAAATAAAGTAATAGAAGAAACGACTCGCATGGAAGCAAAGAGTTAAAGACAATATATGCGCATATAGTTAAAATACATTAGTCAAAATTAAGAAGAAAAAAAAAGCAGTTGCCATTTTGGTAATATTAGGATTTGTTAAATTAACTTAGCTTATATTGTTTGCCCATCTTCAAAATTGTCGCGTCTGTCAGCGAGCGTAACCCTGTTCTCAGTGTGACGGTAGGTGGGGGCTCCACTTCCTTTCCCCGGATTTTATATCTATTTATAGTTTATAGTGCGCACATGTGTATGGAAATTTTACTTTTTTTCTTTTTTTTTCTTTTATTCTTTATTTTTTTTAGATTAAACTTCTGTCTTCTATAGTAGAAAGAAAGGTGGTCCTAGCTCTTCTATATTCTTGCATAGGCTATTCGTTATCGAGTAGAGTTCTTCTGACCATAAAAACGGCTCGCGTGGGACTAAAGTGTTAGACACCATTTTTACGTATATGTAATTAAAATGCATTAAATAAATACATTTAAAGAGAAGGTATACACAGTTGGTGAAAGCAAAAAGAGAAATAAATAAACAAAATGAATAAATAAATAAAAAATAAAGTAATAGAAGAAACGACTCGCATGGAAGCAAAGAGTTAAAGACAATATATGCGCATATAGTTAAAATACATTAGTCAAAATTAAGAAGAAAAAAAAAGCAGTTGCCATTTTGATAATATTAGGATTTGTTAAATTAACTTAGCTTATATTTTTTGCCCATCTTCACAATTGTCGCGTCTGTCAGCGAGCGTAACCCTGTTCTCAGTGTGACGGAAGGTAGGGGCTTCACTTCCTTTCCCCGGATTTTATATCTATTTATAGTTTATAGTGCGCACATGTGTATGGTAATTTTACTTTTTTCTTTTTTTTCTTTTATTCTTTATTTTTTTTTAGGTTAAACTTCATTCTTCTATAGTAGAAAGAAGGTGGTCCTTTCGTTGTTTTTTATTGCAAAAAGAGAAGGTATCAACGAATTAATAAAAATAGTTTCTAGAATTTTTAGATTAGAGGGTGAGTGCGACTGACTCAGGATCGTAAACATGTCAGCACTGAAATTCATGGCACATATCTATTACTCAGAACATCCGAAGGTGAAATATTGGCATAACGATTATTTGATGGTACGTATTGTTTCAAACGAGAATCCAATCTTTGCGATGTTCGCCCAACGTAGTGTTCGCTGCAACTACATTTGAATTAATAAATTTTATAATTATTATATAAGGAGGGAAGAACCTCTTTGGAAATTGACGATAACATAGGTCTGGCTGAAAAACAACGCGTTGATTCGATGCAAAATAACACCATTCTGATAGTAGCTAACCAAGGTAGACGCAGATACACATGACATCGATTAGCTACAATGTCTTTAGGTTTATAAAAATTGAGAATGTTCTTATTAATATTAGTTTCAACAATATCTAAGGGGTAGCCATTGTTAGAAAGGGTCTTCGTAATGAATTAAAGCTCATCATCCGGATATATTTTATAACAAATCATTAAGACTCTATCTGCTAAATTTTGAATTAAATTAAATGTTTGATTCATAGGGTAAAAAGACTCCCAACGCCTATAGAGACCGCTAAATGTTGGTTTACGATAAACAGAAGTAAGAAAGTATGAGGATGTCTTGAACACAAGAACATCCACAAACGGAAGACCAGGATGTGTGTTTTGTCGACCATAAACTTAATGGCTTGATGAACGTTAACGGGGGGCACAAAAAAGCATCCGTCTTCGTCTCGTTGTAAAATAAACAAAAGGTGTCATCAACATAACGAAAGTAAATTCTGGTTTGTATGAACCAGACAATAGACCTTGTTCATGAAAACCCACAAACATATAAGTCAATGCTGGTCTCAATGGGGAACCCATGGCCACACCATCTGCCTCATACATATTATCATGGACATCGAATTAAATCGACATAGTGCCGAATTTGATCAATTCCACAAAAAATATTTTCTGGGATTGGGATGTTGGAAGTTGACTCCGATATAGGGTGTGAGCACAAATAGTAATAGTGTCTAGCAATGAGATGCAAGTAAATAGACTAGAAATATCAAACCAAACACATTAATTTGTCTGAATGAATATAGATTTGCACCAAACAAATGTAAAAGAGTAATTAATGGGCAATAAGCTATAACGTTCAAAAACGGGTTCTAAAATACTTGTCAAGCATTTAGCTAATTGTGTTGAGATCACCATATTATTGATAATATTGGTCTCAACGGTACCCCACTTTTACGGGTCTTAGGCAAACCATACAAAAGGGGGCGAATAAAACCTGTTGGTCGAATTAAATTAGAAATGAAAGTGGGAAGAACACCACATTTGCCAACTTGACAAGTCGTTTTGGGAACTTGGCCTCGATAGAGATATTAGAATCGTGTGTATCCACCCGACTTAATTTAACAAATTTTGAGGTATCGCCCTTGGTATTCATCATTTTGTTTACAAAAGCCTGGTGATTGCTTATGACAACGACAAAGCCTTTGTCTTGTTTTGTTATAACTAAAGATGTATTATGGTGAAGTACTTGGATTGTACGATAATATTCACTTCGCCATTTTGATTCACAAAACGAAATTGCATATGAATGTGCGACGTCATTCAGTTTCGTCTCTTGATCACTTACCATAGAGTAGGAAACGGGAGAATGTATTTCTAATTGAACAAAAAATAACTTTGTATTCAGCATATATATGTTCCGTATATTCTACTCGTATAAACCAGCATATTCCATCGAAGATCAGACAAGGGAGGATGGGATCTGGTCCTCCCACATTCTGCAGTCTTGGGCTCTGCTATTAACCAGCATTTGGTGGGTAACCCGTGCTGTGCCGATAGATATAAAATAGAATGGTTCGAGGTGCTACATAGAGCGGACCCCAGAAACCATTTAAAGATATTGGAGGCTGTCTCTATTGCGGTGCGTAAACCTTATTTGTGCCGGCAAAAGGAAACATCCAACACATTGTTTCACTTTGGGGAACTTTGAATCTTATCTCCCGTTTTTTCTCTGTCGTTGTGCCAATATTTTGATCGTTTTTATAAGTTAATAAATGTATTTTAGTGTCCCCGTACTTTTGGCACATTCAATAAATTCCCCATTAGAACTCTTTATTTGCGACATAATATTATTGTGTACGCTATGGATTTTCTCCTGATGAGATGATAGCCGAAAGAGCTATTGAGAAGCTTAAACTTATGATGTTCAAAACTGTATATAAATTCTGTACATCCAAGCATTATATATATATATATATATATATATATATATATATATATATATATATATATATATATATATATATATATACTATAATTATTAAATACCTGCAGAGACTAGAGTATCATGCTTTCGGGAATCTCTGGAGCATGCTGTCTCGATTAGCACCAGTTGATACATTGGAACCCGGCAACAGTCGTTATCTCTCGATTGGCTAGACAAGATCGTACCTATTCGGCTAGAATTACCCGCGTGAAATACCGTAGAATTAAACGTTTTATTTTTAACTGCTGTTTAGGTCAGTCAATGATCTAATCGTTATACGAGGATCTACACAATAACTTCCGGCCTCTTTGCTGACAAAAATGACTTCTCTTTCGGATTGTATATATATATATATATATATATATATATATATATAGAGAGAGAGAGAGAGAGAGAGAGAGACATTATATAGACATGTATATAGACGTGTATATACATATACATATATATGCATATATACATATGCATATGCACATATGTATATGCATATATACACAATTACATGCATACATATATGCACATACATATATATATACATATAAATATATATATACACACATACATATATACATATATAAACATATAAATATATATATACATATATGTATACATACATATACATATGTATATACACACATATATATACATACATGTTTGTATATCCATATATATATATATATATATATATATATATATATATATATATATATATATACACGCAATCTGAAATAGACGTGTTTTGTGTAAGCAAAGAGGCCGAGAATTACTTGCAATTTAAAAAACATAATTAATTCAGAGTGAAATATATATACTTCAACGTGCATTATACAGAAACAGCCACACGCACACACACGCACACACACGCACACTCCATATATATATATATATATATATATATATATATATATATATATATATATATATATATACCTCCACGATATCATGAAAAGTATTAGTAAATCTACTAACTGCGTTGTTTATTAATTATAATAATAACCATTTGCACCAGACAGCTTGAGGTTTTTAAAACGTGTCTTACAATAACCGATACTTATATTAAGAACTAAAACTGACCGGGCAATGGAAGTGTACAAAATATCCATAGAGTTCAACCTTATTTTCTACAGACATAATTATCCAGATACCTGTCTCACAATAAAATTTAATGATTGGAGCATTGTTTTGACTTAACACCATTTTCACGCACAAATAAAGCGCAAAAGCTTATGCTAACGTGGATAAATTGCGAACGATTTTACAATATATTAAAAGTGCAGCAGTGTACTACATATTTACAAAATTTAAACATTTACATAATGTATTTAAAATATTTATGTCAGTTTATATTTCATTCATGTGAGGGAAGTGTTTGTGAAAAAATGTTTAATAATGCCATGTATTATTACTACTTAAACACGTTTAGGATTATTATTGAAGAAAGCCAGATATATATTATGGTAGAATCAACTATATATGAAGTAAAAACAACAACCTAAATAAATTTGAATTTAGCATAATTGAACAAGGATTGAGTTTTTCTTTATTAAAGGATTGTAAACCTGTTTTAACAAACACTGAGTCTAGGCGTTCATTTGCCATTACCACAACATTCCCTTATTGGATTGTTTTATTAGTGTATACATAATAACAATCTCTTGTAAACTACACGCACGAAACAACACACACACGTAAATGTATATATATTTATATATATATATATATATATATGCATATATATATATGAATAAATAAGTATATATCAATATACATATAAATATACATATATATAACTAAATATATATATTTATATATAAGCATATATATATAAATATATATATATATACACATATATATACAAATATATACATATATATATAAATATATAGATATGAAAATATAATTATAAAACTCAAATGACATTGTAACGATTGATGTAATCAACTTTCCGGTTTACGACATCCGTTTGCGCATGTGCGCATAAGAATTCACCCATAACAACATAAACAAATAAACACAAATCGCTTCTTTTGCAGATTTTGATCTTCGCACTAAAATATTAACGTTATTATTTAGAAATTATAATTTAGCATGGGAAGTGTGGGTGTGTCATGAAATTATTCTTTATTACAATTATACTGTCGCTATTTTCTTACAACTAAACAACTTTAACCGGTTGACAAAAATAAGAACAATTGTTAAAGCAAAAACTACTACAAATACTGCTACTACTCTACTACTCTCTATCCGTCTGTTTTCTTTCCTCCTTTGCCTCTTTTTATGTATATCAATATATATATATATATATATATATATATATATATATATATATATATATATATATATATATATATATAAGTATATATATATATATACATTAATTTATATATATATATATATATATATATATATATATATATATATATATTATTATACTGTTGGCAAAATTTTTTCAGTAACTCATAACACCAACACAATATGCCATTCCAAAGAGTGCTCAATGCATGAAACAGAGCAATATATTGATTGTTGGAACGCTATTGGCTACACATTAGCTAACGTGTTTCAATGACCCCCTAGCAGGGAAAATCACCTCATCAGGCCAAAAAACATCCACCGTTTTCCGTGTGTTCAGACAAAAGCTGATATCGTTAATAGATTTTATTGTTAAGCATAAAGTACTTGGGTTTACTTCTATTTGCGCAACTGTCATTCCTCAAAGACATCATGCATACCGCATATTTAACACACATAAGTCCAGTTAAAACAGACAGAAGTATGTAGAAGCTAGAAGTAACGATAAAAAAGAAATAGCGACAGCAATGAGAGAATTTAGAGAAAAACGCATCGAAGCACAAAAATTAGGAACTCTTGACTTCTGGAAAATCTACAACCGTGTAGTAAATAATGCGCAATAAGCAATTCCCTCACTAACCAACAATTACGAATTAGCTCAGCAACCGACAAGTCTAATAGATTGCTAGTCGCTGTACCTCAAACTCCACACTTGCCCCTTCAAGCCACCCCCTGCCTGGTGAAAGATAGGTTATTTTGTTCGAATTAAAATATATTGTGCGTTCCGTGTGTGGCGAGTCGACACATTTTGCATTTTACATTTCGAAGGATCGCAAATAAAATTATGACCAGAAGTGGCGGCATTGGTAAGTACTTGAATGTAGATATTTATGTATGCAATCAACTATATTTCATCATCTTTTTATTCATTAGCACATCAATAATAATAATAAGTCAAGTCCATTGTGCTTTGGTTATCTCCGGAGTATTGCTGCATTCCAATTCGAGGCATTCCCAAATTGCAGGATGTCGTATTTCAGAAAGGGTATGCTACTAAATATTAACAAGTTCATTGTGTTCCTGTTTTATTAAACATTGCATGAATGCCCTTAGTTACATTTAAATAACAATTACTTTTATTATGGTGACTTTCTTGTAGAATAAATTATTTGAACATACTTTATGCAAATATAATAAAATATAAAATATGTATTGAGTGCTTACATCAGGCTAACTTAATATATCCTGGTGTTTAATCACACTTAAAAATCTATTTTATTAATCACTCTAATTATTCACTGGAAATATCATTTAAATTCACTCGGAAAATGTGTGCTATTTTTCCTTAAAAGGATATAATTACATGTACATGCTGAGGCCCGTATTTCACATAGTTTTTCAGTTGGATATTGTCCGTATAGCAACAAATAGATCAGGCAACTTGAAAAGTTTTAATTAACAAGACACAAAATGTGTATCCGTAATCAAATATTCAATCCGACCATCTCTCCATTTGTGCACATCTTGTTTGAAGCCGTCACTCCTTCTGAGTTGCTCTATTGAAGACTGCATTTACTGCATATGTCCGGCTTCGATTGCTGTCTGTCGAAATAGGTAACCCTTCAGGCTATGTCACAAGGAATCGTTTATTGAAACCAGTAAGCCACATTTATATCACATGTTTGTTCTGAATAAAGTATTTTGTCGTTGTGATATATATATATATATATATATATATATATATATATATATATATATATATATATATATATATTAAAACAAAATTTAATGTAACTGTCTATAACAACTATAGCTCATTTGATCTTCCTTTTATTCTTCTATATTTTTTCTCTGGTTATATTTGGCTTTTAATTGAAATGTTCTAGAGTTCGCGTCAATTAAAAATAATTTCGAATTAAGGAGGCAAAAAGGAGTCCGCACAATGGAAAATTCTTATTTATGAGAGACGCTCAAGGGTACAAAAATAAGAATTGTCCCAGTCGTGAAAGATTTCTCCTCCACCGAAAGAGAACAAGAAATGGAAGTGCGGCATCCGAAGAACAGATGCTGCACTTTGATCCTGACCAAAAGGCCAAGAGTAGCGGTGAACCCGTGGAAAAAGAAAGGGAAAACAGGCAGCTGTAAACGACGAAAGGAAGAGAAAAAAGATAAGATCGTAGCTTATGGTGGAAGAACGTGATGACGTTAAATTGGCCATGACAGCCCGTGGGTGGCGAGGATACCAATGAAATTCCGATCTACAAGGCAAACAGTCGACGAACAGCGGGACGACACGTGACCCTATTGAAAAGACGCGTGGCCTTTGTGGAATCGGATTCAGCTGTTTTTATGTCCTCTCAAAAATAATTAAGTTGGGCATCTCTGTTTTTACGACCTGTCAAGTTCCATTAGAGAACACCCGAATGCCAACAAAGAAAGAAAGACAGCTCCTTTTTTGGGTATAGGCCGCCTGGCGAAGATTTGACGGACAGTGATCCCTTAATTCTGATTGGCAAACGGCCTGAAACGGGAAGAGACCCAGTCCACGCCCCCACAATATAAGCAGCGAGCCTTGAGAGATTGACAGTCAGAGTCAGAGTCAGAGTACGAGTAAGAGAGAGAGAGAGCTTTGCTTCCTTGGGTCCGACGAACGAAGATTCCCCCATCGATTGACCCTGTCACGTAGATAATTGAGTTGTCTGTCGGAGAGAGAGAAGAGAACACCTCGCAGTTAACAAGTGGCCAGTCCCTAACTAAACAGCTAACTGCGATTGTACCCTGATTGAATACAAAGAAGTTTAAACAAAAAGAAACGCTTATTGACTTGGTCCCTTCAATTGTTTTGCATGACAAGTCTGTTTCAGGAAACCGGCCGTTGACATCACCCCCGAGAAAACACCAGCACTGACAACCGGGGGCGTTCCACCACTGGACGACGCACGGGTGACGTAAGTGTCACATTTATATATAACTTTAGAGCATTACTGCAAGACGAATAAAACAGAAACACAATGAAGTAGTTAATAGTTAGTAGAATTGCCTTTCTGCAATTCCACAACCTCAAATCTATGGGGAATTTCTTGAATTAGAATGCCACAATACTCCGGGGAAAGAGCATTCCACTTTTCTTTAATTTTTGTCCAAATTTTTTTTTTAATTGCATTTTCACCCCAAACAAGGCACATTGCCATTTTGGTGTAGGGGTATACTATCAGGGGCAGCAACTACTGGGGCACTATGTTGGAATTTGGGCAGCAAGATGTCGGTTCACGTTGCACTTGAACTTCTGCGGGTCAGTACAGTAAGGGAAGCAGTAAACTGGAATGGAATTCCAGAGTCAAGCGGTTCTGGGGAAGAAAGTACTGGAGTAGAAAGATCTTTTACATCTAGGTATCTCTACTGTGTGGGGTGGGATTTAGCTGCCTGTCGGGTTAGTCGAGGGTGTCTACGTCGTAGGTGGCAGAGGCGTCTGCAGTTCGTCAGATCATTCACCATTAAAATATTTGTAGAACAGACAGAGGGATGCAACGTTTCGTCGATAGGACAGAGGCTGAAGTTTAGATGCCAGTTCGGGGTCTATCAGATTGGCGACTCTTTTTTTAACCTTGTCTAGGAGCGAGAGACTAGTAGCAGATGCACTAGCCCAAATGTGACAACAATACGCCATACATTTTTTAATAGCACAGCTGGGATTAGATCAGGTCCACATGCTTTTGAAGTGTCAAGGTTTTTATGATAGCGTGTACCTGAGCAGGGGTGAATTTTAGATCGTCTAGCGTGGCGTCTGTCCGCAAACGAAAATTAGGCAGGAGGAAGTTGGAAGGGTGCAGTGTGGAGTTTGAGGCAAACCGGCTGGCAAGCATATTAGCCTTGTCGGTTGCTGAGCCAACACATTTTGTCATTGCGTAGCTGTTTCTTGGTGTAATGACATGCGTTTTCGATAGTATTGAAATCTGGAGATTGTGCAGGCCAATCCAATCACGGAATGTCATGATTTTCAAGGAAACACTTGACATTTAAAACTGTGTGAATGTGGGCATTATCCTGCATGAAGACGGGATTATCATCCAAATTCCGACCAAAGTAGGGTTGAAAATGCTCAGTCAACATATTAATGAACTAATTCCACATTCCAACCGAACTATATTCCCTGGACCATTGGTACTAATAATGCACCACACCAGAACTGAACCTTCACCACCTTGCAGCGTTGAAACTGAGCACCTAGTATCGAATTCGTCGTCTCTCCTCGACGCACGTACTGCCTACCATAACTGCCTAGCCTATTGATCTGACTTTTGTCGCTAAAAATCACTTTTGACCAATATGAAGAGTCGTTATCTTCATTGAATCTGCGGAAGTCCAGACGGCGCTTTCTGTTCTTTACAGAAATCATTGGCTTGCGGCTTGCAAATTATCCTCGCAAATTAAATTCTTTAATCTACTCTTAACAGATTTCACTGTTGTTACATTTGCGGAGCCGTTGGCTGCGGATCTTGATAGCATTGTCTTTCCTGTTAGAAGAAACTGTAGTAGGACCAGATTAGGGGAATCACGAAAACTGCCGGTGTTTTGGTGCTTTTACGTAGTATTTCGTACCGTTTTCTCATCACATTTCAATCTGCGGCTGATTTCCCGATTTGATAAACAAGAAAAGTTGAGATTAATGGGCTCCTGAAGATCACTAAGAGAAACTCGTGGCATATGAACAAAATGTTACATTGTATAACCTGGAACAACAACAATTGCAATTAGAGACGCTTTGTGACCTGTTGTTGAAAGTTTATCTGATTTAGGGGTGATAATTAAAGCTTGTTTTAAGCGAATGTGTTGCTGCAAACATTCTTTTGCCGCTTCAATTTGACGTTATTTTTTTTAAATTCACTGGAAACTAGAATATTACAATTTAATGTCAAATATAAACAGGAAAAATTATAGGGATTTGAAAGGGCAATCAAATGAAATATAGGCTGTTACAACAGTTGCCTTTCATTTTCCTCTAATTTGCAGTATTTGAAAAAACATAACAACTGCTGACTTTTATTCGGGCACTATATATATATATATATATATATATATATATATATATATATATATATATATATATATATATATATATATAATAAGAACTTAATGAATTGTTTTTTGGATTAACAGTCGAACAATGAATTGGATTGTAAATTTAAACTGACAGTTTTAATTTCTTTTCTCTTATATATATATATATATATATATATATATATATATATATATATATATATATATATATAAATATATATATATATATATATATGTATATATATGTATATATATAAATAGTTATTATAAGTATTATTATTATTATAAGCAGTATTATTATTATTATTATTATTAGTAGTAGTAGTAGTAGTAGTAGTAGTAGTATTACAATGATAATTTTTATATACCTACAAACACTAGTATTTCATCGTTTCGGAAATCATCAGCGCAGGTTAACACGATTACTGCCGATCGGCAAATTCGAACCCGGCCACGAGGTCATTTCTTACTCAATTAGAAAGGACAACTCTCACGCAAGAAATGAAGTTGATATTTAAACATGTATTTTTTAATCTCGTCACATCTGTCCAGAGTGATTTAATCGTTATAACATCATGATTTCGCGCACGAGCTTAAGTGACCGATTTTTATTTAAACTTTAAACTGTTCTTAAATAAGTACCTAGTTTTAAAGAGATCCAATATTACTATCTTATTAAGTTTTAAACATCTAGACCCACTAGTGTTTCATTATTTTTGGCATCATCAGTGCAGGATAACACGTTTACTGCAAGTCGGCGGACTCGAACCCGGTCAACTACTCCATTAGCAAACAACACACCCCAAGGTAATGCTCACTCACGATAATTACTGTTGAAATGTAAACATTTATTTTTAAATGCCGTAACATCTATCCAAAGTGATTTAATGATTATATGATTATGATCTGCGCATGTGAGCTGTCGTGACCACCTTTCATTTTAACTTTAAAGCGCTTAACCCTAAGAACCGAGTTCTTAGAACGGCTGGCATTATTATTAACAGTAAACTGATATTCCAAAATGCCGGAAATAATCAGTGCAGGATGATAGGATTACTGCCTGTTGGGAGATATTTACCCGGTCACGAAGCCATCTCTGCCTCGATTAGCAAGGACAAACCCCATGTATATATATATATATATATATATATATATATATATATATATATATATATATATATATATGTTTGTGTGTGGGGGGTGCTTGTCTGTGGGGGGTGTTATATTTTTATATGTTTTATATAAGCTCCGATATGTTGTATAAATTCCTTAGCATATTTTAGTCTGGCAGCAGCACGCCACAAATCACATCTTCAGCTAATGGAGACTCAATATGTTAGGATCCTATATTTCTATAAGAGGTATCTCATAAAGTAGTCTTGTGTTACTCGGAAGTGGCCGCCGGAAACATGTTTTTTTTTAATTTATAGGGGCATGTAAATAATTATGAAAAAAACATATAAAAAATGTTTTCCCTAATTGATGTATAGGCAATAAGTGCATGTGAAAAAATTGATTTTATTTCGGCGCAGTAAATCAGCTGGTAATGGCTAAAAATCGGATAAATGCACATGCCCTGCCTAATTAATATGCTATTTTACAAATGCTGAATAATACAATTAGGGTTTAAGATGAGTTAATATTAACGAGTTTATATTTGAATTAGGATAGCACAAACGAAAATAGCTGGAGCTGTAATTTTTTTGTTTTTGTTTTTGGGGTGGTTTATGACATAGAAGTTATTTCCTTAACAAATAACTTGCTGATATATATATATATATATATATATATATATATATATATATATATTATATGTATATTTATATGTATATATATAAATATATATTTGTATGTATATATAAATATTTATACATAGTTATATATATTTACACATATATATTTATATATGAACTTATATATATTTATATATATATACATACTTATATATATATCAATATATATAAATATATATATATATATATATATACACACATATATATATTTATACATTTACATATACATCCATATGTATATATTAATATATATATATATATATATATATATATATATATATATATATATATATATATATATATATATATATATATATATAAATTGAATTTGCGGAAATTTCTCGCCAGCTTTTCGGATAGCATACAAAACATTATTATTGGCCAAATTAAAGAATACATTTCGATGTGCAAAAAATGAGAAAAAAACGACTAAAAGAACGATTTACTCCTAAATTACTGCGTTTAAAGCGACTGAAAGTTGGCACAATGAGGGTTACGAAACGAGGGACAAAGGGGTCAAAGTTCTCCAAAGAAATAATGTTTTCTTTTCTCCTTTTGCCGGCATAAAAAAGGTTTTCATATCAATTGAGGCAGACTCCAAAATCACTTTAAATTGTTTCTGGAATCTGCTTTGTGTAACACCTCAAACCATTCTATTTTATATTTATCAGCACAACATGGATTGTCAACCAAATGCTGACCAATAGCAGAGTCCAAGTCTATTGAAGGAGGGAGACTCCCGGATCCTCACCTCCCCTGGTTGATTTTAGATGGAACGTGCTGGTTTATATGAGTTAGCAAATGCAAAGTTGTTCGCCCGATATAACCAGCATCGCACTGCCATTTAAATTGATAAAAAATATTACTAATTTGGGTGTAAGGCTATTTTAGCTGATACTTTTTGGTTACTACGAATCTGTTTTGTTTAATTCTACAACAATACCCACTACTTATTTCAGATATGTTGACGACACTTTTCCCATGTTTTCATCGCAAAGTGAAGCGTTACACATTTTTAATAAGTTTAATTCTTTTCATGACGCTCCTAAGTTCACTTTGTGAAGCGAGACGGATAATTCTCTTACCTTCCTGGGGGCTTTCTCACTACCATTTATAGGAAGCCTACTTATACGGGCTTATATGTGAACTGGCCGTCATTTACACCCCAGTAACGTAAGGTCGGCTTAATTAATACCCTGGTACATAGGGCTCTCATGATATTTTCACCTTATAGATTAGACTCCAGACTTGATAAGATCAGAGAAATATTTATCAACAATGGTTATCCCTAAGAGCTTATTGAAGACTGCATTTACAAGAATATTGATGATATCAAATCCCCTAAAACGTTTGGGGCTCCGAAGTGCCCGTTTTATTTAAAACTAGCGGGGTACCCGGCGTTGCCCGAGTGTTTGTTTCCGGGACGGGGGGTGGAGTTTTAAAAAATGTTATGGTAGGTAAGTAGGAAGGATCAAACCCGGAGTCATGAGTAAAAGTAGGAAAATAAAGTGTGAAAAAAAAACAAAAACATCTGCAACGTTAACAGTTCGGCCACGAAGAAAAGTCCATTCCAGTTGTTTAGGAAAAAAAAAAAAAAACGACTACGGTAGGTCGGCGCGAACGTGAAATATAATGTGAATTGTCCAGCACGCTAACCACTACGCCACAGAGCACTGCAGTTTAGTTTAGTGATTTTAAATAACTTCACATGAAAGAACTACGAAGCCAAACCGGTGTTCTCTTCTTAACTGTTCCTTGTGAACAATCCCCAAACTGTGTACAGTGGTGGAAGGGGGAATTTATTAGAGTGAAAATATTTTACCACTTCCATTGATCTTAACCGATTTTGTCCGTGACTTCTCAGCAGAAAAAGTATAGAAATCTAAGATTATCGAGGAATTTGAGAAATAATAAGCCTATAACACACCTCAGATATTGTTCTGCCGTTTGTGCATATTATATTTGCATGAAATATCTTGATTTTTAATCCAATTAAGGTCAAAATCCGACGGGGGAAAATGAGTTCATTTGATTTATATAGAGAAGATTACGGTGGATTGACAAGAGTAGTAAATTGTCAAAACAAATTTTTATAAATGTTTATAAGTGCTTCTACTCTGTTGCCTTGCGTTCGGTATACACTACGAGACCTGCGTTTCCATCTGTTTGCAAAGATAATTTGTCCTACACCCAAATTGTCATTATTGTTTATCAATTTAAATGCCAGTGCGATGCTGGTTATACCGGACGAACATCTTTGCATTTGCTAACTCGTATAAACCAGCACGTTCCATCTAAAATCGGACAGGGAGGGTAGGATCCGATGGTCTCCTCATTCCGTAGACTTGGTTTTTGCTATTGGCCAGCATTTGGTTGACACTCCATGCTGTGCTGATAAATATGAAATAGAATGATGCGAGGTGTTACACAGAGCAGACTCCAAACCCATTTACAGGAATTTAGGAGTCTGTCTCTATTGCAGTTCGGAAAAACTTTCTCATGCTGGCAAAAGGAGACAACGAAAACATTATTTCTCTTTGAGGAACTTTGACCATTCTGTCCCTCATTTATTCCCTCGTTGTGCCAAGTTTTTGTCTATTTTAAACGCAGTAATTTACGATTAAATCTTTTTGAATCGTTTTTGTTTCTTATTTTTTCACATCCGAATCCTCCCGTAGTGCTCTTTAATTTCGCCAATAATATTGTTTTTTTTAATAATATCTATCTATCTATCTATCTATCTATCTATCTATCTATCTATCTATCTATCTATCTATCTATCCATCTATCTATCTCTCTCTCGCTCTCTCTCTCTCTCTCTCTCTATATATATATATATATATATATATACATATATATGCATTTTTTAAATTCCTAAGAAAAGATTTGTAAATGATATATACACAATTTTTTCATTATATATTTGTAGATTATAATGTTTCCTAAAAAGCATGAACATTGGGCTTTAAGCACAAAGGTTTATTTTATTAGGGTTAAATATTTTTCATTTTATATAGCAATTTATGCTAAGATACCAGTCTCCCGTTGAGTCGAAAAGATTTCGTTCACTGAGTTGTTGGTATTTTGTATACATTATATTATATTATTGAGAAGGATTCTGTAATTGCTATATATAACAAATATATTACTCGACAAATAATACAAGCCGAACACTAAAATTATACCTTATTGCATGGGGTTTCAAAAATATATCCCTTTCCCCCAAAAGAAATGCAGTTTGTAAAATGATATTCATAGGCATACTATAAATGTTGCTGGTCAGAACATAAATCGAAAACTATAAGTATTTTCTATCTCAAATTTTTGGAAGTGTAGCTTATAGGGATTTTAAATCTAGAAATGTTTTTTTTGTCAGTAGAGTCCAAATCGTAATTGTATAATTTCCCTACGGAAGGAGTTTAAAGCTTGAACGCATTTATAGCTGAATGCTTCTCTTCTAAGAGTAGGTGATGTGTTTAGGAGTGATTGCGAGGTATTCCTCGTCTGAAATGTTTAGAAGGT